>NW_012116166.1:3050676-3153210 GCF_000951035.1 Colobus angolensis palliatus
AGAAAGAAAGAAAGAAAGAAAGAAAGAAAGAAAGAAAGAAAGAAAGAAAGAAAGAAAGAAAGAAAAGAAAAGAAAAGAAAGAAAGAGAGATTAACAATATATGTGTCGGGACCTATTTTTAGTGCTTTACAAGTCAGAACTTCCCTCCCGGCCTCCTCCTGTCCCTCAGGACTTTCAGATTTACTACTTAAATATTTATAAACTGTTACAATTATTTATTAAAGGTTTATGTTGTTATTATATTTAGTGTGGAATATGCATTTCTTCCTCCAAAAATAACAGGACTTTCCATTAAACGACATCTGTTAATGATACAGTAAATTGTCTCTTAAAGCAATAGAGAAAGTTCTCTTCTCCTTTGACAACCCTAAGTACCCTTATTTAAAAGTAGGGGCCCTACCTCACTGGAAAATACATTACTCTTGACTCCCCAAATGTTATTCTATGCAGATTTGTGAAATTTGTAATGCTGACACAGAGAAATTTTACCCTTAGCTATCACCATCTAGTCAAAAACAACAGATGCCTTTGTAGTTGGTAGCCCTTCCTTTCCTCCAAGGCTTCTGTTGGTGCATAAATGTGTACACACGTGTGCATGTGTATGCCTTTGTGTGTATATGTGTGCACACATGTATGTGTAAGAGAAGCTCTTACTCAGCTCAGATTTATTCGTTCATTCATTCAGTTTAATCCACTCTATGTTAGGTGTCAAACTCAAGGAAATGGATAAGAAACACTGCCCCGAGAGATTCACAGGACTAACAGAAGAGCAAAAAATAAGTAATAAATTATCAAAGATACATAAGGAATTATAAAGCAGCATAGATGTACATGTACAATGCCATGGAAACAAAGAAGCACTAATTATATAGAGGGATGGTTTTTTGATGTACGTGTAGCTCTATGTGTAACAGCAAGGCTTAATTTGGGAAGAATTCTCTGACTTTTTTCTTGGAATGGGACTTGCCTTCCATCACTAGGTTACTAACCCATCCATCTGCCAGTGTTACCCAGACCATGGTCTAGTCTGGTGGTTCTCACCCAGGGGAGGTTTTCCTTCTAGAGACATCTGGCAATCTCTGGAACCATTTTAGGTGATGAGAGGGTGCTACCAGCATTTAGTGAGTAGAGTCTAGAAATACAGCTAAGCACCCAGCAATGGCCAGGACAACTCCCACACCAAATAGTTCTCTGGCCCCAAATATCAGGAGTGTCCAGATTGAGGTTGAGAACCACTGTCTTGCTCAAAAGGATCCTGTGCCCAGTGTGAGTCATTCTGAACGAGACCAGTGAAATTGGCCTGAGTTTCTTGGAGGAGAGCTGAGATTTGACCTGGAGAGACAGTCGAGGGTCTTAAAATGACCACTGCCCCTTCCCCTTGACTTGGTAATTTACCATCCAGAAATCTGCCTACAAAAAAATGGTCAGAATGGCTGATATCAAATTATGCACAGAGATGCTCCAAGCTACAAGAGAAACAGGAACAAAAATAATAAAGTTAAAAACAACCTAAATGGCCAACACTATAGGTTGGCTCTATCTATTAGGATACATGATAGATTTTAAAGATGTCTGCAGGTAACTTTAATGACATATACAATGCACATAATTTTAAATTCAGTGAAAAGGAATGTCCCTTCCCCAATCTCTCTTTTTCTCTCACAGACAGAAAAAAGGATGGAGAGAAATAAACCTATGAGTTAATATCTGTTAGTAGATGTTGGGATTAGAAATATTATCTGTTTTTAGTTTTACTTCAATTTTTCGGTATTCTCCAGGTTCTCAAAAATTCGCACAATTTTCTTAGTTGTTTTTATTTTTTAAAGATTATTTTAGACTGGGCACGGTGGCTCACGCCTGTAATCCCAGCACTTTGGGAGGCTGAGGTGGGTAGATCACTTGAGGTCAGGAGTTCGAGACCAGCCTGGTCAACATGGCAAAACCACGTCTCTACTAAAAATATAATATAAAATTTTTATAAAAGCCAGGTGTGGTGGCAGGCACCTGTAATCCCAGCTACTCTGGAGGCTGAGGCATGAGAATCACTTGAACCCAGGAGGCAGAGGTTGCAGTGAGCCAAGATAAACTCCAGCCTAGGTGGCAGAGTGAAACTGTGTCTCAAAAATAAATAAATAAATAAATAAATAAATGTTGGTTATTTTCAAAAGATGGCACATCAGTTTAGAAGCCAAGAGACCAGGATACTGGGCTTGGCTCATCCCGCAGTAGATGCCATGATGTCAGCAACCCATAGCCCTTCCTCACCTTCTTCAGTGGATCTGCTTGTGCACTTGGTACCACGGGACCCCAATAACCTCCACCTTCCTGTCTCTCAGAGTGGCTCTGAGAAGCCCATGAAACAGCACATGGGGAAATGAAAAGCTGAAGAAATGAAATGGTTCAAGATTGTATTTCTGGTAGGAAGAATTTGATAAATTCTTCCTACGGAGAGGAGAGGAAAGGCAAGGGGAGGGGAGGGGAGGGATCTGGATCTAGCCTGGTTTTTCCCTTGCTCTTGGTAGGTCCTGGGGCACCCAGGAGCCACCATGGGGCATTGCATTTTACGGATGAATTTCCCTACCTTTGCAGGAGGAAAAGCAGTGGCCCTCTGGTTACTTGGTTGCCTGGGATTTAAAGCTGGGAGTAGACTCCACAGCGCGTTTTTGTTTGTGGTTGGAATTTTCAAGTTATACACTCCCTGGGCTGTTAGCTGAAATATTAGTACATCTTCACAAATAAAATCAGTCCAGGAAAAGGGTTGCTAGAATTTCCAACAAAGGCTGTCTTTGCCCTTCCACGTACTTTCGAGATAGGAGTTCTCGAGCCAGTCTTCGGAATCTGAATCCTACCAAGTGATGCCTGCCTTCTGCCTGCTACTCTGGGCCCCTGGATCTGCTGTCCTCTGGCACAGGCATCATTTGCTCCCTGGAAGCTGGGGAACCTTGCTTGGCAGTCACTAGGAAACTAGCTTAGAAAAACAGCCTCCCCATCACCTGTGCCAGCAGGCAGGAATCCACCTGCTTTTTCCAAAAGTGTTTGCCTGTAGGGAGACTGCCTGAGGCCCATGTAAATTCAGAAATTTCTGGATTTTGGCTTAGCAGACCCAGAGGGCCCTGGAAGACACTGAGCAATTTCCCTCTGTGGCGTCCGTGAGAGTCAGTGTCGCTGCTGGTGAGTCCATTTTTCCCACTCAGAGAGTTGGGGCACCCCCTAAATAATTGAAGTATTAGTAACAGTTTCTTTCCCCTTCTGCAGGCACTCCCAGAGGTCTGCCGTTTTCTTTGCAAGAACAGTTGGCATTAAATATGCTGGGTGTCAGTGCAGCAGTGAGGTGGTTAATTTTGACTGAATATTATGCTATATAACCACTTGGCATTTAACTTGAAAAATGGCTTTCTGCTTCACCTGTCAGCATACCCAGTTCTCATCAAATAAGTGAGTGAGAAAAATTTTTAAATTTCAATTTCCTGATGCTATTAGACACTACTTCTTCCATACTTAAACAGTTTAGCAGTGCATGTACAGGGTTTGGTATTCAGACCATGCCTCAGACTACATGCTATTACAATAGCTTTTTTGTTTAAAGGGTAAAGAGATGCATGGATCTTTATCTTGAGGTTAGGAAAATGTATTGCAGGAACACGGCCAATCAGGTTCTGAATAACTTTGAAACATGGTACCGTCACCCCAGTGTAGTACAAGGAATTCCAACGCCTACGGTGGAGGATTTGAGAGTGTCAGAAGAAAGCCTTAGAAATGAAGTAAATGTGCAGAGTAATCCCGCATGGTACTTCAGGGGGAAATTGATCACTCAAGTTAGCATTAATCTATTTTTACTGTTCCTTTTGTCAATTATAATTCAGTAAACCATGCCAGGGACTTACATTCATGAACTCTCTATGTTTAAGATTAAAACCCCAGGCTCATCCACTTATGTGAATTAGACATCTCCAGTTGTTCGTAGTTCAAACAGGCTGATTAGCGTCACCTCATTTTGTTTATACATCCCTAAAATGAAAAGCTGGCAGAGGGAAGATGACAGTATTTGATTTCTATGTCTCAGAACCACTTTGTCATAACTCATTTTTATGGTGGATGTGCTGCGAACAGGATGGGAGATGTGCCTTGTTGGTTTAAGAAAGGGTCAACAAGCTATGGCCTGTTGGCCAAATTCAGTCTGCCTCTTCCCTGGCCTGTTTCTGTAAATAAAGTATTATTTGGACAGAACCACACACCCTTATTTATCGGTTTATCTGTGGCTGTTTTCAGTCTGCAGAGTTGAGTTTTCCCAACAGACACAATATGACTCATAAAACGTTCTTATCGGCCCTTTACAGAAAAAGTTGTCTCCCTGTAATTTCAAGCCTCAAATGCTCATTTTCTTCCTTTTGTGATTCCAGGCCTAATTTTTCCATATCTTTAGAGGGCACATTTCTAGAAAGAATGAATGGCTTGAGAAGTTTTGTACTTATGAAGAGGTTTTTTGTTGTTGTTGTTGTTGTTGTTTCTTCACTTAGGCTGGATGAGGGGGATGTGAAATCATTCTATTTTACACATATGAAGACTGAGGTTCAGCAGGGTTCAGTGACCTGTTGCAGGCCACACAGCTGGGAATAAAAACACGAACTCCATTCTTCGTGGGAACTGGGGGGATTAAATACATCAGTAAATGCAAATGGGTTGAAGAAATGTTCCCAGCATAGAGCAAATTTGCAATCCTTGCTAAATATGATTATTCCCTTTATTTTCATTGTTCCAGGGCCCTCACCCTGGTATACCAGGTGGCCAGGAAGAAGGGACTCCTGCTGCTGTCAGCCTGTGCCAGCAACACAGAGACCCAGGCCTTCGGTCCAAGAGGGGCTCTGTGCCTCCATCGGAAACACGAACCAGATTTCCCTGTAATGGGCTCCATATTTTCGCCCAGCAGCCTTAGATGTCTGGCCGATAGGAAAGCTATGTCCTTCCTAAACAATTTCAGCCCTAAGAATCTGTGACTTTCTCTCCCTGGAGGCCTACAGAACAAGAGGAGGGAGGGCTTGAAATCAATAAATGGATTGCACACCTACAGGGCTCTGCCATTTGTCATCTGTGACCTACGCAGGCATTCTGGGGCTTATGCTATCCTGAGCTGTGTGTGTTTCCATGGTCTCCCATTATCCTCCACTTTGACCCCTCAAAATATTGTTTCAACTTCCAGGAGGCTGGATGATGGGGAGAGAGAGGTGGAGAGAGAGGGAGGGAGCAAAGGAGCTGGCAGAATGAGAGGGAACATGTCCAAAAATGCCGACTCCAGCCAACTGTATCAGATGCCAGCTGCCAGTACCACCCTAGTCCCTCTGAGGTCAGCCAGGTAGCTGGAGCCCTTCCTTGCCTTCCAGGCAAACAGGCTGCTACTCCAACGGAAAACAGCCCTCAAATGCAGCCCTGCTCGACTTCTCAGAAGGCCAGGGAGGAGAAAAGGGATTGAATTAACCAACATATTCAACATACGGTCTCTAAGGTGAAGTGGAAAATCAACAGCATGACCTTTAAGGCCACTGACTCATTCACTTCAACATACATTCTATAGGTGCTCATGGTGTGCCCGGGAGGAGAGGGGCAGGGAACGGACAGCTCCTACCCTGAAGAGCTTTGTGTCACCCATGTCATCAGCCCAAGCACTGGCTTAACAGAGGGAACTCGTTCTAAAGGTATCATCAGAAGAGTAAATTGGAGATGGTAATTGCAGGATGTGATGGCAGAGGGAAGAAAGAGGTGGTGCTTTAGGAATAGGGTCTGGAGCTGTTCCCATAAACTAGGGCCATGGAGGAAGGGGCTGCCCATGAGCGTTGTGAAACCACAGAGGTGATGCTGCTACAGGCAGATATGCCACCCCTCCACAAGCCCAGACTCTCGGGGGTACGACAGACAGTTATTTGGGTTCATTCCCTAAGGCGCCTTTTAACGAGAGAGTCTCAAGACAGCAGGGCATGGAGCATGTGAGGCAGGAGGAAAGTTCCAGCTAAAAAGACAATCCCCATTGGTTCAGCTGGGACTCTCAAGAAGATGGGTGCTTTCCTAAATGCAATGAAGGCAAGCAATAAGAAGGATGGGCTTTCCTCCCAAGGCTGCTGGGAGCTCACTTGGTAAATATGAGCTGATCTTGCCAGGCGAGGCCTCAGCTTCTTGACCTGTAGCACAGGATGACAGGGTCAGCTCAGAGGTGTTACTCATCCATGTTATCAAAGGGAACAGTTTTAAAGTTCACCACTTAGAAGCTGGAGCTTTAGAGAAAAGATAGCACCCAAGGCCTCTCAGGAGCGTTGTGCATGGGGCCTGATAGGGCACCACACACAGAGCCCGAGGACTCTGAAACTGAGGGCTGAGCTGAGACACGTGGTGTGAGTGAGTGAATGGCGCATTGGCGAGGTAGGCACGTGTTTATGCATGACAGTCTTCAAACCCTGCTTCTGGAGAAAGCACACTGACCATGGCAGATACTGAGCTCTATCGTGGTAGGGACCTGGGCCACCAAGGCCTCCCTTCGTCCCCAGCAGCCTGGAGCAGGGCGTGTTGTGTCCCTCCCCAGCCCTCACCCCTGCCAGCCAGTTAAGAGTCTCCAGCCACGAGCTGATTTGTGGACGTGCCTCAAGGTCCGCCAGTGTCACAGTCCCGGGTGATTTATCGCCTGCTCCACACCTCGCACTTTCTGTTGTGTGCTAATGTCCCGTCCTTCATATCTTTCTTTAATCATGAGAGAGTAATCGCAGATATTTAAACACTTGAGCTTCCTGCAGGAATTTCGAGACTGGGTTTTATAGGCCTTTTATAACAGAACAAATCACAGTTTGGATGAAATTCTGGGAATTCTCTTGCAGGATAATCATGTTCAGATTGCCTCCCTACTGCTAGCTTAATGTGGCTGTCCAAGTTTGGGATTTACTGGGGAGCCAATTTGTTTTAAGAAATTAACAAAACCAATACCTAAGTACCGCACTGAACATAAAGTTTTTATTCATTTTGGAGAAAGGGGAAAAAAAAAACCCAACATTCTACTACTCACAAAACAGCTCTTGAAAATCATTTTTATGAAATTGAATCTCTCTCCCCAAATGATTCCCCGATGCTAAGCGGGATGGCCTTGTAATAATCGCTCCCTTGTATTTGTGCGTTAACCGGTTCAAACTTCACAGGCTTTGCCCAACCCAAGGGTCTCGTGGCACTGGCTTTATACTTTTTAAAATTTATTTATTTATATTTTTATAGAAGGCAGGGAGTTCCACGGATGAGAGAGAATTCTCAAGTGGGGAAAGTCATATGTGGACTGTGAGATTTAGACACAAAAAAGGAATATATCTCTCACACCCCACACTCCACACATACACAAAGTAGATTTTTTTTTTTTTTCCAAAAATGTGGTCTGGAAAAGAGAAGGAAGAAGGATGTCTTTCATGGAGCTGGATGTGTGAAAACCTCTTTGAAAAGCAATGACATTTCCTCCTTGGGGGACCTCATCTTCCCTTTGCTCCTACCTGGAGCTGAACACAGGAAGTTTGTGCTCTCCCTTAACCATCACAGCTGCTTGGGAAATAAAGCACATTTAAAGCAACCCCTTTGTGTCTGTCTGCAGCTGCTAGGCCTCTGAAGGAATCTCTCTTCTCAGTTCCCTTTTGGTGAAAGAAAGGGAATTTGCACCCAGACAGGGGAGGCTCCCTGCTGGGCATGAGCTGACTGAGTGCCCTGGCGCAGCACAGGTGTTGGTGGACGGAGGGGCTATAGGGAAGGGCCCTGAGATTCCATTTCCCCAAAGGGTTTTATAACTCTAAGGTGCCTTCTTAGTCTACCTGGAGAGTGAGGAGCCACTGTGGGAGTCCAAGACCACGGACAGGACAACAGAAAATCACTGCTGGGGCTCATTCCCTTTGCGTAGCCCCAGGCAGTTACAATCAGGATGACTGTGCGGCTGTGGAAGGAGCTTGCAGCCAGTGGCTCTTCTGCGTGGACCTCTGTACAGAGCATGGGCAGAAAGAAAGGAACCAACGTACTCGGCAAACGGTGCTCGGTGTATCTACTGCCAGGCCCAGTGCTGAACCCTCCAGGTGAGACAACTTGATAAGACACTACTGCCCTACCATCTGTACCTGGGGCATGCGTCACAGGTGTCCCAAGACTTGCATGGGTTGATTTGCTCTCTCTAGGCAAGGACACTCCTTGGAATTGATGTCACTGTCCAACCTGGCCTCCTGAATATGCAAGACAGAGTGTACCAGGGAACAAAGCTGCCACATTTCCCTCCTGGTCCACTACCGGGTAAGGCATTTCCTGGGCAGTGCAGGCCTCTGTGGCCCTGTTCACCTCACTCCCTGGAGTCTTGTCCCTACACACATGCTCTACTGTTTCCTCTGCTGCCTGGGACTCCCAGCTGTCTCCACCAGCCAGGGCCTCCCCAAGGGTCCATGCTGATCTTAGCTATTCACACAGGATGCTCCTAGAGCCAAAGTGCAGCCCTTCAGACCTTGGTCACGGTCCTGTGTGGCCCATAGTTGTGGCAGGCTTCCACATCTGTTCTTTCCTAGCTGGTGCCAGGTCTCGGCCCTGTGGTCTGGGGTAGAGGCTCCCTGGGCTGCCCTGGTTGTGACACAGATGGCTCTGAACGTGCCTGGCTTTCCAGAGCCTCTGTCATACCTGTGCTCTCGTCCTGCCTGGCCCTGAAGGCTGCGACTTCCCCAGGTGGCCCAGGCTCACTGTTGGAACCTATTTGCTACCTGATAGCCTTTACTGCAGTTCTGGCCTAGAACCTAGAACTCTGCTGGTGTCAAGACAGTCAGATAGTGGTGAAATACGAGGCAGGATGACTGTTTGCTCCATGTGGGTGTGGGGCTCCAGCCTGGGCCTCAGCGTGACCGTTTCTCCCTCAGGCCACCTCCTCAGGTGGCCCCTGCTGACGCATTGAACTCTCCGCGGCTTTGAGCTGCACCCACCTCCCTTAACAGGCTTGCAGGGTCCCCACCAAAGCACAGGGCTGCCCCTCTGGAGGGAAGAAGCCTCAGGTGGTGCTGCTCCTGCCTTCCTGTGAAGTCTTTCTAGTCTCCCCACAAGCATGGATTGAGCACCTACTGTATCCCTTCACAAGGTTAAGAGCTGGGGATACAGCAGAGACTAGACAAAGTCCCTGCCCTCCTAGAGAGTAGAGCTCAGTAGCGGTGACAAATCACCTAGAAAAAGGCACATAAAGATTATTTTCGATAGTGAGAAGGGCCAGAAATGAAATAAAACAGGGTAATCTGGATGGGATGTTGGGATGCAGGTGCCCACATTAGACATCACAGTCAGGGTGAATCTCTCTGACACTTGAGGAGGTGACCTTACAAAGTCAACTAAGGCCAGGTATAGTGGCTCCTGCTCGTAATTCCTGTGCTTTGGGAGGCTGAGGCAGGAGGATCATTTGAGCCCAGGAGTTCGAGACCAGGCTGGGCAACATAGCAAGACCTCATATCTACAAAAAAATTAAAAAATTAGCCGGGCATGGTGGCACACAACTGTAGTTCCAGCGACTCAGGAGGCTGAGACAGGGGGATCACTTGAGCCCAGGAGGTCAAGGCTGCAGTGAACTGTGATCGTGCCACTGCACTACAGCCTGAATGACATAGAGAAATCCTCTCTCTAAAAGAATAAATATTTAAAAATAAAAATTTAAAAAGTGGTAACTAAGTGAGTGGGTCAGCCAGCGTGCAAGGATTGGTGGGAGGGAATTTTGGGCTAAGGAAATCGCAACAGCAAATGCCGGGAAGTGGGACAGAGCTTGCCTAGGGTGGCCAGGGCTTTAGAGGACCAGGGGAAGAGTCTGACCACTAAGGCCTCTGAGTCTGAGAGGGAGGTAGGGGCTAGATCACAGGGCACAGCCAGCAAGGCGAGCAGACGTCAAGGCTGGGCTCCGTCGTCCTGCCCTGCTCCTGGCTGACGTGAACCCGTCACAGCCTTGAAAACACACATTTGACACAAGCCTGTGCCAGCAGGGATTAGGAGAACATTGTTGTCTCAGAAGAATACATTTTTCATTAACAGGTTTTATTGACCACCGCCAGTTCTCTCTTGCTCACATGGCCCTGTTTAGGAGCATTTTAAATTATCAGCTTTTATTTATCATAAGAAAGTCTCCCTGGGAAGGGCACTTTCCTGTTGTTCCCCATGCAGGCCTGAGTGAGCAAGGAGATGGGGAGACCAGGAGCTCAGCCCTGTCCCCTGCAGACCTGGCCCCAGTCTCAGTGGGAGACACAGCCTGAAGCAGGACTTCCCTTGCAGATGGGCACACACGGCCGTCTCCTCTCCTCTTTCCTGACTGCCAACACCAGGGCAGGTGACAGTCACCTTTTTGGATGTGGTTTGCCCAAGCAGTGTCTGAATTAAGTCTCGCTAGTTGAAGCCTGCCAGGGTGTTGCTGGTCCGGAGAGCTCACCGGGGCTGGGCAGGAAACATTGTGGCTTTTGCACCCTGGCTAATTCCACTGTGCAGCTTTCAATGCCACTCTATTTAAATCCCTGTCAGCAAGCCCTTAAGGACAGCCAGTTTTATTTACTGTCAATGTGACCGCTCCTTTGGTTGATACTGGCCTAAACACCTCCAGGAAAGAAAGCCCAAGCTCATCAACTGGACCTCCATCCTGCCAAAGGAACAAAGGAGGCTTCCTCCTCTCCTTGGCATGTGTGCGTATTAAAAAATTTATTGAAGCTATTTTAATATGCTTCGAATAATGGGAGGGTTTTAAGACCTTTCTAAGTATAGTAGTAGTAAATCCTGCTGCGTATTTCACCCAAATATCCAAAATAAAAATACCTCTGATTGAGAGAGGTGAGTCGCCCACTGGGGCCCATACCTTCAGTTTCGGTAGCACAGTTCAACATCAACAATAACAACAACAACAAAAACCGCATTGTAGCAATCAGCCCTCTAATAAGCCTCTAACTCGGTTTCTACCTTATCCCAAAGGTATAGGAAATAGCACTGCTTTTTAAAAAATATCAAGAAAACATCATTTGCTCTAAAATGTCCCTAAAAGCAGGTCTAAATTGCCAATAAAGGCTAGGTAATTGTATCAGCATGGATCAGAAAGCATTTCTCAGGCCCGATGAAAGAGTTTGCAGGGCTGAAGGACTCCAAAGCTGCTGCCCACTCCCCCCCATGCTTGGGCAACAGCCCGCACCAGCGGTTCAAAGGGAGATTTTCAGCACAATGCAATTTCCCTTTTAAAGCCAAACACCTCTCTACTCCCCCCACTCTCATTTTGTTCTAATTTGTTAAACTTAATTTCTTCTGAGGAGTTGTCTGGAAGCTCAGGTCAAATCAGAGAAACTTTCTGGCTGTTTGTTTTTGAAAAGTGGAAGGTTCTCTTTCTTAAGCCTGTGAGTCTGAATTACTTAATTATTCTCTCCTTTTCCTCCTCATCCAGGTTAATGATGTATGGACTGAAAAGGTAAACTGCATGGGTGGCTTGTTTTCTTAACTGCATCACCAGCCTTGCTCTCCACCTTACAGCTCTATAATCACTTGACTAGCAAACACATATAGAGTATAAATATTTAAGAAAAAGTAAATTCTATTAAGCCACTGTGTGATAGATGCAGTGGTAGGTACTTATCTTTGAAATATTAAACTCTAGACATTTATATCCATACAAAAAAGAGTTTCCTGCCATTTGATGAGAATTATGTGCCTGGCACTAATAAAATATTAAACTCCAATTTAAAAGATAAGTATCTTATCCACTTTTTTCATAATAAAACATTTTACAGTGCTCAAGAAAGCCAATATGCATCAGAATTTCCATACAATACTGTATTTACAAACTTTCATAAAAGTTTTGTGTCTGCATTTATCAGTGGCTGGTTTCACACTAGCATCCTGATCACTCTCCCTAATGATACGGTGCATTTCAATAATGCATGATGGAAGGTGTACAAACAGCCCTTTGTTTTTGTGTATGGTAATTCCATATTTTTGGTTAGTGGTTCTCCCTGGCAGTTAATTAAATGGAGGTGGTCACTAAGATTGCATTATCCCTTTTGGTCCCCATTATATAAATTAATGTCAAACTGATGCAATGTTTCATGTTTAAAATAACAGATACAAGTGTTAAAAATTATAGCCTGCAGTTTTCCTACTTGACAATGCATTATTTTCAGCTGCAAATGTCAGTTTCTAACCCCTGCCAAGAATATTGTGGAGAGGCAATGAGTAATAAGTGTTAGTTATCAAATTTAGTGTCTTTTGAAATTTGCCCGTGTTGCCAGGGTGGGGGTGGGGAAGCAGTCGATGCACTTGTGTAAATTTATGGAAGCTCCACTTCCAGAGCCCTGTGGGGAAGGAAAGGGATTCTAGCAGGCAGCTAGACCTTCCAGGGCATCAGCTGCCTCCAGCCACAGCACGGAGGTCCTGACGGAGGCCTGCGAGGGCCAGTCTTGGGTGTGGTCCCAGTGTCCCTTGGGAGGAGGATAGTTAAGAGGTGAGAACAGCTAAAACGTATATGACTTTCCAAAAGGGTAAAACATTTTCAAAAGGCCTCACTTAATTGGACGTGGACTGCATAAGCCCCAGTCTTTTCATTAAAACCTGATGTCAAAAGCTGCCTATTTGAAACGTTCTTTGCCTCGGGTGTTGCGGAACCGGGCTTTGGCCATGGATGGGATGTTCCTGAGCCCTCAAGACCATTTTGGTCTCTGCGAGTGGGAGTCTCCCCTGTCCCCTGGAGATCGGCTTTGACAATAGGATTTCTATTAGCAGCCTCCTTCTCTTCCCTCTTTGTTTTGATAGATGTCAAAAGACAGTTTTACCTTAAGAAATGTAGAGGATGATAGGCGGTAAAAAGCTATATGAGAGGTAAATTGCATGATGTTTTAAAATAAACAAATATCACCTTGGGCACAAATTCCCTATGCACCCCCACTTAGTTTTGGGGTTGAGAAATGGAGGGTGCATTCCAAGTCTGTGCCAGGTGACTCCTGAGCAAATAAAATAGTTAGATAGTGTGATACGTGTAGAGCAAGACAAACTAAATGGTTCTAACATCTGGAGACATTTTCAGTTATCAGGGCCCTGTCGGGTACCCCAAAACAGTGTTCCACTGGAAGAGACCTTGGCTCTTTGTGAACCTGGGTCACCCTCAGAGAAGGGGTGGGTGGGCATGCCTGTCCCCTCCTCAGACCAACTGAGACTTGACCAGAGGGGTCTCGTGAACATCCCCCATTCCATGCCACAGAGAAAAGTACCATCAAATTTTAGCAGAGAGCAGAGACGTCTCTCCATAGAGATTTTTAAATTAATAAACACCTTGTAGCCAAAGAGAGCTGATTTGCACGTCTTCTTTCTGTTGGGCATATGTCCGGATGCAGTGGATGAAAATATGTTTTGGCCGGGCGCAGTGGCTCATGCCTGTAATCCCAGCACTTTGGGAGGCCGAGACGGGCGCATCACAAGGTCAGGAGATCGAGACCATCCTGGCTAACATGGTGAAACCCCGTCTCTACTAAAAATACAAAAAAAATTAGCCGGGCGTGGTGGCGGGTGCCTGCAGTCCCAGCTACTCAGGAGGCTGAGGGAGGAGAATGGCGTAAACCCGGGAGGCGGAGCTTGCAGTGAGCCAAGATGGTGCCACCGCACTCCAGCCTGGGAGACTGAGCGAGACTCCATCTCCAAAAAAAAAAAAAAAAAAGTTTTATATTACACTGGGAATATTATCATAAGTGGTCGCTTTAGCAGGTGTGAGGGACCGTGGCTAACAGTGACTGGTGACTGTTGTATTGTTTGGCCACAGACATCAGCTAAATCCTGAATAAGAACTCTTTCTGTTTCTTCCAGGAGATGAGCAGCGGTAGAGTTCCTTATTTCTGTAAATTACCGTAGAAACAATAGGCTGCAATTATCATCACGTTTGAAAAGCACCCACTAATTACACTCAGGATAAACTGCACTTAATACCTATGATATCTATTGTGAGCATATCAGAGTGATGCCCAAGCCTGCACTGATACCTTTATCTTCTAATATTTGGAAGAAATAATTGCTCTAAAAAGAGTACCTTAAAAGCTTGGCCTGCTGGGCTTCTCTTCAGCAGCCGTTTCAAGGGCTGGGTTCTGAGGGGCACGGCTCAGCTTAGACTCCTTTATTCTGGGGTAGGGGGCAGAAACCGCAGAGTTCTGCCTCCGACACTCGACACTCACTACCTGTGTGATCTCAGGTGAGTTTCCTAACCTCTCTGCTGTTTCCTTCTCCATAAAATGCGAATGAGAATAAGGCTCACTTGGTAGGGTTCGGAGGATTAAATGCATCAATACATTGAAAGCATTTAAATTGTCCTTCCTGTGTATGATTTCAAGGTTCGAAAAGACTTGGTCCTGGAAAGTTTTCCCAAATATCTTCACACCTGTGATCTGTGAAGCTGAAATTAGAATGCTGCTCTCCTGGTCTTACCAAGAGACCTAAATGAAACAAATCACGTAAAAAGGAGCATTGAAGAGTGAACGGCATGCAAAAAACGATACCAATAACGATAACACCATATCATTGAAAGCACGGCCCTAATTTATTTATTATTTCATGCCTGCTGTTCCCTCATCTCCAGCCTCTGCCTAAGATGAGACCTTGGGACTCATCTAAAGGTTTTTATTTGACCCCTTCTTTGCCTCTTATCTCACACACGGAACAACCCTCCTAACACAACTGGCTACTGGCAGCTTAACTGAAACCCTCACTTGGTTCTCCATTGCCACAGGCTCAAGTTCAAGCACCTTGGCCTCATTCTTCTACCCTTGACTATCTCTCCAGCCTTATCTCTACAAAAAACTCCCCTTTCTCCGCATACTCCAGCCAGATGGAACCTTTTGTAGTTCTTTGAATATGCCGTGATCTCCATCCATTCCTCCACTCCACTCTTTGCAGAGCATTGAATAGTTATAGGCAAGGACTCAAGAGGTAGACTCACTGGGTTCAAACCCTTGCTGAGGTCTTCCAGCGAGCACCATGGGAGCCCCATAGCCAATTGATTTCCACTTGGAGCGCTGAGCTTGGAGAAGCTGTGTGACCTTGTATAAGTTATTTAACCTCTCTGAGCCTTGGTTTTCCCATCAATAATATGGGATATTCATCTCATACAGTTGTAATGAAGATTAATTGGTTAAAATATAAAAAATGCCAGGGGCATTGGATGACTTTGTTATTAAGAAAAGGTAAGTCCTGGGCAAGTTTTGAAGATTGGTCTTCTGAGATGGAGGAGGCCTCTTTTCCTTTTTGTTTTTTCTACATGTAGACTCTAAGAGGTTTAGGTTCAAGCCCCCTCTTTCCCAAGAAGACTCTTTAGTTCTCCATCCCACATCAGTTTATGCTTTCCCCAAGTCCTCTCTCCCACTGTGTCGTGCTTCAGCTTCACATGGGTCAGTATTTGATCATGACCTGGAATTATTTCAGTCTTATCTCTGCCAGCCAGTGAGATGCTGGAAGAAGGGAGTCTCGTCCCAGCTCTGCCCCGTGACTGGGGCTGGGCACACAGTGAACTTGGCCGTGGATTGATTGACACACCAAAGTCCCACCAAGCCAGCCCTTTGTCCTATGGGGTGGCACACACAACGGCCAGCTCCTCCAGGGATCCTCCTCACACTTCCTATCCTAGTTCACATCATCTCTGTTTCCTGTGCCCAAGCCAGCCAGATGCCTGGCCAAATAATTACGTAATGGGGCTGGAGGGAGATGGAGACACAAGACAGCCCTTCCCTTTGTTCCTACCTGGAGCTGAACACAGGAAGTTTGTGCTCTCCCTTCACCATCACAGCTGCTTGGGAAATAAAGCACATTTAAAGCAACCCCTTTGTGTCTGTCTGCAGCTGCTAGGCCTCTGAAGGAATCTCTCTTCTCAGTTCCCTTTTGGTGAAAGAAAGGGAATTTGCACCCAGACAGGGGAGGCTCCCTGCTGGGCATGAGCTGACTGAGTGCCCTAGCGCAGCACAGGTGTTGGTGGACGGAGGGGCTACAGGGAAGGGCCCTGAGATTCCATTTCCCCAAAGGGTTTTATAACTCTAAGGTGCAACTCTAAGGGGGTCTCCCACTCACAGAGACCAAAATGGTCTTGAGGGCTCAGGAACATCCCATCCATGGCCAAATGTCAGTTTCTAACCCCTGCCAAGAATATTGTGGAGAGGCAATGAGTAATAAGTGTTAGTTATCAAATTTAGTGTCTTTTGAAATTTGCCCGTGTTGCCAGGGTGGGGGCGGGGAAGGGCTAAACCCCGGCCTTGCTGTCAAATCCTCCTGTTCCAGGAGTCCACCTTGACATCCCCAGATGACCATGTCTCATAGGATGTCATCCTACTAGCACTTTAAGGAGGCAGAGAAGCCCAAAGCCAAACTGGTACTTGAAATGACCATAGTTGACCTTTTAAATCACGAATGTGTCAGATAACCTGGTGTGTGATTGTAGAGTTGTTTTGGGTCCTGTTCTCGTCATGCTCCTATGTTCCTTTTCTTAATAGAAAAAAAAAGGTGGAGAGAAGTACGGTTCTCTATAATATGATTCTTAATTAAGAAAAGTTACAAGAAAAAGAAGAGAAAGAGGGGAGAAGGAGGAGAAAGGGGAAGAAAAGAGGTGTAGGAAGACAAGGAGAAAGAGGAGGAGGCAGAAGAGATTAAAGAAAAGGAAGGAAGGAAAAGAAGAAAGGAAGGAAGGAAGGAAGGAAGGAAGGAAGGAAGGAAGGAAGGAAGGGAAAAGGAAGGAAAGGAAAGGAAAGGAAAGGAAAGGAAAGGAAAGGAAAGGAAGGGAAAGTTGAGGTCTCCTGCCTGGCTCTCTGGGACCCCTGTGTGGACAAGGAAGAACTGCCAGCTCACTGTCCTCCTTCTAACTTAAAGCTGATCATATGGAAGATACGATGCCTCAAATCTGAATGATTTGTTCTGTGTGTCAGGGACAGGGTGGGTGGCTTCTGTCTGCAATTTAAGGTAAAATTAACGCATATGCTTCTCCAGTATTTTCACAGTATAAGACTCCCAGCCAAATGTGAGTGTTTCCACACACTTCCTTCTTGAGAAGACAGATTTGCATATGCATTAAGGCCATTTTATCAGAATGCACACACAGAGGAATGACACATCTCACTGACAGCGCCCGGGTGACGGATAACTCCACACAAAACATACATTTGAAAGGAAAATAGGAGGAGGAATAGAATTAAAGGCCGGTGTGAGAGTGGCATCATGTTTTGAGTGAGGCAGCACAGATTGGATTGTTTGATTCACTTCCCGGCTCTGCGTGAGTCAGGTGGCGACAGGTGCGCCTGCAACTACCTGAGCTCCCCGGGAGGTGGGGATTGGGGGGCGGATGCTGCTGGGCTCCGCAGCCTTAATGCTGCATGACCTCATCACCGAGGTACACAATGAGCCCCTTCCCTGTGGCAGCCGAGGTCTGGCCCCTGACCACCTCACCAACTCACCTCCCTCGCCTGTAACTTTGCTCAAGTGGTCTGGCCACGTGGGCAGAGCCTCTGAACATTCAGATTCCACTGCCCCAAATACTCTTCCTGCAGACCGTCCTGTGGGGGTTCAGAGAAGCTCATGCCAGTTAAGCTACAAGAAAGCTCACTTGCTGGGCCCTGTTAGTGCCAGGACAGGTAGAGGGTTCAGGTGGGGAGTGGAGACTGGCTGGCAATCAGAAAGCATTTCTATGCTGACGTTTCAGATGAACACATACAGAACTCTTAGGAGCTCCTGAATCTCCAAGACCCAGGAATTTCTTGTGCTCTCTTCTTATTCTCAGTAAATATTTACTTTCATATGAATATTTTTCCTTTAATTTGTTTATTTAATTTGTTTATTTTTTTTTATAGACAAGATCTCATTCTGTCACCCAGGCTAGAGTGCAGTGGTGCGATAATAGCTCACTGCAGTCTTAAAGTCCCAGGCTCAAGCAATCCTCCTGCCTCAGCCTCCCAAGTAACTGGGACTACAGGCATGCTACCATGACTGGTGAATTTTTGTTTTATTTTTGGTAGAGTCAGAGTTTCACTATGTTGCCCAGGCCGGTCTTGAACTCCTGGCCTCAAATGAGCCTCCCAACCCAGCCTCTCATAGTGCTGAAATTACAGATGCAAGCCACCATGACTGGCCCATAAATATCTTTCTTAAAAGGATTCCCCCAAATCGTAAAAGCCTCAGGACCCACAAATCATTGATCTGTCTTCTGCAAGCTTCTTTCTGTTAATTTCACACAAATATTACCTTCTCCTAGCGGCCTTTTGCAATATTGCTCCCATCTCTGTATCACTTCACCCTTTACCCTGGCTTGTAGAAATTAACTCTTCTCAGAAATTCCTTAGTTCATTCATTCATCCATGCATTCATTTGAGTTTTGGTTCTTCATCTGTTCTACATCTAGACTCTTCATGACCACAGGCACCTGGTCTCTTCACTCACCTGCATATCTCTGCATCTAGAACAGCTCAGGGTAGGTATGGAGTGAATGGTGATTGCATGAGTGAATGGCTGCCCAGTCTACCCATGACTTGTCCATCCTCTGGATATATCATCTACTCCTCTGGAATTGCAAGCTTTCTCATGAAATACGAAGGGCTACCCTAGATGTATTAAATTGATCAACCCATGTCTTCTATGCCTCACAAACTGGGCTGGGTCCGGGGTCTAGCAAAGAACAAGACAGATGTAGCCTCTGTCTTTATGGAGAGTGCAGTTTGTAAAAGAAAGACATTGAACAGAAAAGTACATAATCGTTCAGTGAAAGTTGAGATGGGGTCATTGGAAGGCTTATGTGAGAGAGCAGCAGCATCTGTGTGTCTACCGAGACACAAGCAGATGCTTCCAAAGCTCCGTCCACATCTAGCATACATTTCTGGTGCTGTTCATCAACCGCTAATGAGAGGTCGGGTTGTGCTGTGGTGTCTAGAAGCAGGTGCACCATGTCTTTTGGTGTTCCTGAGGCTCTCAGCCTCTCTCTTCCCTGAAAGCTGGCATGGGGAGGAAGGGATTTTCTGCCACCCCTTTACCGCTCCTCAGCATACACATCTCTAAGTCTAAGGGTCCCTGGAGCCCCCCAGTCCTGACAGCCATGTTACCAAATGAGGCACTTCTTCTCTCACTTCCCAGCCGAGTGATTGCTTCTGGTGATTAAGAGGAGTAGGAGTGAACAGGAGAGGGTGTGTTCGATGTGGAGTAAACTTACTTGGTAGAAACCAACTTGGACAGGGTCTTCGCATTCTAAGCATTTGGGAAATACAAGTTGAAAACTTAAATATACGCAAAATCTAAACCAGTGTTGTCCAATCTTTTGGCTTCCCTCAGCCACATTGGAAGAAGAATTGTGTTGGTCCACACATAAAATACACTAATGCTAACGATTGCTGATGAGTTAAAACAAATCGCCAAAAAAAAAAAAAAAAAAAAATCTCATAATGCTTTAAGAAAGTTTATGAATTTGTGTTGGGCGGCATTCAAAACCATCCTGGGCCATAGGTTGATTTAAACTTTCCTTTTTTATTAGATTTCTATATGATACATATAGATAACCAATGTGCATTTGTTTTTTTCCAAAACACTGGATGAGCTCTTCGGGCCATCTTCTGTTTTATGAGTTCCTTGGTAATCCTCTTGCAGAGTTTCACCACCTTTATTCCCTCAAAGCCACCAGTGGCCTGAAGAGCAGCAGCTCAGCCACCTGGGCCAAGTCTGTGTGCTGATGAAGGCGGTGGCTGGAGGGTGATACCCCTAACAGACCCTCAGCCAACCTTTGTCGGATGCTGAGATGCTACTGTTAGGTGTGCATGCACCTGCTAGGCCCACTCATGTATTGGCCCTAAGTCACTACCGTAGAGCAAACAATGCAACTTGTGTGTGGCGGATTGGCCTCAGCAAATTATAAGCAATTAACCAAATTCGCCCTACCATCAATCAT
The DNA here is from genome assembly GCF_000951035.1 of Colobus angolensis palliatus. Lineage (NCBI taxonomy): Eukaryota > Metazoa > Chordata > Mammalia > Primates > Cercopithecidae > Colobus > Colobus angolensis. The sequence continues at coordinate 3,070,595 of NW_012116166.1, forward strand.
GTTAGTCTGCATTGCCGATTCATATGACCCCAAAATTGCCAACTCTTTTCAACTGTTTTCAGCTGTTAGAGATGTATACCCAGACACAAATGACTGCCTTCAATTCTGTCTCCATCCCGTTCTTCAAGTCAGCACCCAGCTGAGGCATGTGGCTGACAGCGGGAGAACAAGAATTACCATGGATCACCAAGGATCATTTGGGAGAGGACAAAATAGCTGAATGCAATTAAGCCTATTGTCAGTGGCTACCGTACTTGGAATGACAGGTGTCTTTGAAGTGCAAGGTATTAGTGCTGTTTATTGCTCAATTCCCAACCTAGAACTCTATCATTTTGCTAAGAAATTGCAGCAAACTCGATTTTTTTCTATCAAGTGTCTCCCTGGGTGCTAAGTCTATCATTGTCACAATATATTAATTTTTTTTTTCCTTTGGTGACATTGATGATGGGAACGTCTTCACTCTCTCTCACCTGGTACCTTCTCCGTGTCTTTAGGAGAGAATTTGGAATGGCTGGAATATTCTTGGCCATCCTTCATTTGGAATTTATGTGGTAATTTCAGTGAAACCGAGACCTTGTGCAGCAGTTTTCATCTTTTTCAAGGCTGCCTCTCTTTCTCGAGATGCTGGAGAGTTTCCAATTATTCCTTCTGGTCTCTTTGGATGTGAATTGTAACAGATCAGCTGAGAGTCGCAGTTCAACATTGTTAAGCTTATCAATATAAATATAATGTTAAACCCCTTTTAGATAATTGGAGCTATGTGTGAAAATGTGACCAATTTGTGCATAAATTGGTCCTACACTTCTTCCTGGCAAAGACAGAGAGAGAGGGAAAGAGAGACCAACCATATGTGAAGTTGGTTTGCTTCTTCTCGGGGACTTTTCCACACCTTGAATTCTTGATCTGGCTTTGTGGCTGCTGACAGTTGGAAACCTGTGCAGGTTATGCCAAAACCATAAGGTCCTTTGCCCTTTTGAACCAAATTCTTCCATCTTAGAGGCTGCATGGCGAGTATCAACAAGGCACTTGCATATCACACCAATGGGAGGGTTGCAGACAGTCTTGAGAATTAAACGTCTCTGCTTGGACAATTACCAAATTCAAAGAACCAAATGGAGAGACTGACGCCCATGGAGGGGGAAGGGAGGGGTGCCGAGGGAAATCCTGGAACTAACTCATCCCACTTGGAAACCTTGCTGTCACTTCGGGATCCTGGAAAAGCTCATATTCTCCTCCTGGCTTCTTGCTGTGCGTGTTTGGGGTGGGGAGGAGGGTAGGATGGAGGGTGGGCTAGTTCGTTTTTCCAGGTGTAAGTCCTCCAGAGAGAGTTACGAGGCCTGAGATAATTATTCTAAAACTGCCCACAGCATTTTACAGCTTAAGGCGAGTGTTTAACAAAATCAGTTCCTCCCAACAATACTGAGCTAAATATTATTATACAATCTCTACCGATAAGGAAGTTGAGGTTCTCAGAAGATTAAAACTAAAAGCAAAAAGAAACAAAGAAGGCTATTCAAGGATACTTGGAACCACTTCTAAAGTTCACTCTGGAGTTTGTAAATTTTTAAGCAGTTTGTTTGTTTACCTGTAACAAAGCTACAATGAGACCATAATTAAGGAAGAAAATTGCTGAGGCTCTGTAGCCTATGACGTCATCAAGCAGGCTTCTGGCTGGCCTGAATGTGGAAGTGTCACCCTGTTTCCATGAATTGCCAGTCCAAGATGTCCCTGAGGCTGGAGGCATTCAGTCAGGAGCAAAGGCTCCACCCCTCATGCGTTTAGTGCTAGACTGCCTTTCAGGATGCAGAATGAAAGACTCACCGAGATATTACAGAGGCCTGGGGAAAAGGCAGACAGGACCTTTCCAGCAATTGCTGTCTCCGATACCGAAGGGCTCTACGAGGTCATGGTCTTTGCACAGGACCAAGCTTTGCAAGAAAGCAGAATTCTCATTTCCTCTACTCCAGCTCACCCGGAAAACACAGAGGCTACCTCAAGCCTTCCAGGTTTGACTTCTGACTTTAGGGATGCTCAGGTTGGGAGGACATATGACAACCTCCCTAAATCCAAAAGATGCCCTGGCCGGGCACCGTGACTCACACCTGTGATCCCAGCACTTTGGGAGGCAGAGGCGGGAGGATTTCTTGAACCTAGAAGTTTGAGACCAACGTGGGCAAAGTGGTGAGACTTCATTTCTACTAAAAATACAAAAAATTAAGTAGGCATTATGGCATGCACCTGTAGTCCCAGCTACTTGAGAGGCTGAGGTGGGAGTATAGCTTGAGTACGGAAGGTTGAGTCTGCAGTGTTCATGCCACTGAACTCCAACTTGAGTGATGGAAGGGACACCCTGCCTCAAAAAAAAAAAAAAAAAAGGAAGGTGCCCCACAATCTCATCTTTTGCCCTGGAAAGAAAGTTGCTTTCTGGGAAAAATCAAAGATCTTTGTTTAAACTCATGGTTACATTTCCAAATGAACCCCAAGACATAATGATCACATGCATTTTCTTGACTCCTCACCTTTTCGCTCTAACTTGGGGAAAAGGAAGTGCATAACGAGGTTTCTTGGGCATCACTTGCTCTGTTAAAGCAGCATGATGAGTTAAGCAGACATGAATCAGAAAACATATGGACCCAATTTTGGTTTAAAAATTAATAGGAAAACACATTCTCATCAAACTCAAAACAATGAAAAATATTTTTTAAGCAGCCGAAAAACCCAAAATACAGCTGGGTTTGCCCACTGCACACAGATTCTTAACACCCCTGGTCTCCTTCCTTGGTTTTCAAAAATAGCAAATTGTGCTGAAGGTTATGTGGAACCAATTAGGACAGCACAAGTGAGGTGTGGGCTTCCAGCAGGATGGACCACCCAGTGCAGGGGCCTTACAAGGCATTGCTGATGGTTGATGCTTTATCTCTAGACCTTCTGGTGGTGCGGACAGACAGGGCAAGTCTGCAGGATAGAAGGGATATCCACACAGTGCCAGAGTGAAGAAGCCACAGATGTGTCTGTGACCGGTAAGCTAGATTCGCCTACTGACCGAGAAGCTCACAAGATGGAAAAGGTAAACCAAACCCAAGTGAGGTTCATCTTCTGTCAACCGTTAGATGTGACCTTGCCTTAGGGGAAGGACAGTTTATTCATCAGACACCATTCCCAGCCTGTCCTCCCTTTGGTAACTTTCTCCTCTCTCTTTGCCATGGTCCTCCAGTCATGGATTCTCAACATCCCAGTTGCTTTCAGCTGCCCCCTGGGATGGCTCTTCTGAACCAAAGTTGTTCCCTGGTGCCCCAGCATGTCCTGTCAGAGCATCTAGGATGAAGGAGTCTGTTGGCAGAAGTGACAGGTGATGGGAGGGAAAGTCAGAAATGTCACCCTCCGTGGGTGCCTCTAAATGGCTCCAGCTCTTTCTAGATTTTCCTGGTGGATGACTCCTGGAGTCCGTCCTCCTCCAAGCCCTGAGCCACCTTCTCATCTTGCCCTTCCTTCTCAGGAGACGATCTTGCTTTTTACTTTAAGGACAAAACAAAAGCCACCCGTTGAACCCATTGTCACCATACCTACCACGCTTCCCACATCTAAATCCATCGTTTTGTCTCTCCTCCCATGCACCTCCCCCTGGTGCAAAACAAATCCCTCCAGCTTTGCACTGGGTTCCACTCTTGTTTCCTCCCCTGGGACCCTGATAACTTTCACTCTTTGCTTGTAGACTGCTCATTTCCATGTAAGGCATTTTCAGCATGGTGCTTAAACGCACTGTCTGGAAGCCAGACTGTCTGCCATTGTATGGAAGGCTTGGGGGAAAACCCAGCTTCCCTGTGCCTGGTGTCCCCATCTGGGAAATGTAGGTAATAATAGCTCCCATCTAATGGGCTTGTTTTGAAGATGAAAAGGTTAATACATATAAAACACTTATACAAGTGGCTAGCACATCATAAGCATAAAATAAATGTAGGTTGTCTTATTATCCCTGCTTCCTTCCTGCCAACATTTAAATGTGACCATCTCTCGTATTTAAGAAGGAATTCTTTCTCAACTCACTACAGCCAACTACTGTCCTCTCTAAAAATTCACCCCTGCTATTGACTTTCTTAGGTGAGACAACTGTGTGCACCTGTTGCTTTTCCCTCCTAATTTCTCCCTCCTTAGTCTAGGGTTGTCCAGCTCCACTCCATTCATTGTTGAAACTTCTTGCATCATGCATTTCCTGCCACTAAATCCAAGGAACACATTTCACTCCTGTCTCTTAACCTTTATATACCCTTGGCTCTGGTGACCTTTTCGCTGTCTTCCAGTACTACTCTGTGGGCTCTCACACCCTACCATGGGCAGTTCCTCCTTGGCTCCTCTAGCTGTGCAGATTGATAATGTAAATGCAAATGTTTTTAAGAGTTTGACCTCACCTATTCCCTGGTTGCTGGCCTGTGATAGCTCTTTCCAGCCAGCCTTCTCTCCTGAACCCCATTGGAAATGGACCCTCAGATGTCTCATGGGCTCCCATATGAGGCCCTGCCCTTTATCCCCAAGCTGTTCCTCTGGGAGTTTCTATGTCCATGGAGTGTATCAATTGCACCCCATAGTCCAAACCAATGGCATAGGGGTCATTCTTCGACTTTTCCTCTACTTTACTTTGATTCTATTTCCTAAATACCTATCAGACCCCTCATCATCTCTCCAGCTCCACAGACATTACACCAACCTGGACTACTACTATCCCTCCCTAGGTCACTAGGATCACCCTTCACGTGTTCTCTGGCCTCCCACCAGTCTCTCCTCTGATGCATGCCCTGCACTGCCCCTGCAAGATCTCCATCAAAAGTTCATTAAAGGTTTCCCATTGCCCTGAGGATAAGCACCAAATTCCTTGACCTGCTTTTCAAAGATCTTGAAACCACTTTTGCAAGAATTATGACAGGGAGAAAAGTTTAACCTAACTGACTCCATCTTGCTTCTGACCTCCCAAGTTAACTATCTTTGCTCATTCCTGGGCATAGGCCAAGCAAACTGTGGGACGAAGTTAGCTTATAATTTCACTTTGAAACAAGGATGATCATAGTCCCTCCCTAAATTGACCCCCTCTGGGGACTGAAACTGCCTTTGTAAGACTAATGAAAGGCCACAAGGTTAGGATTATGGGCGTGAGTGCCTGAATTCCACTAAACTATAGGCCCAGTTAAACAATAACCAACCATTGTTGCAAAAGTCACAAGATTTGGAACTTCCCCAGTCACTCCTGTGGATAATATCACTGTTGTCAAAACATAAGATTGGCCTCTGAGATATTTTTCAGACTTTTGGGTTGTGGTGACTGACTGATTCCACCTGGACCCATGACTCACAGCAAGGAGCTTATTCCTACCCAGAAACTCCCACCTAGAAAGTTACTCAGTGCGTTGAAGGCTGTTTGAACACCCTTGTGATTTCATCCCCAGCCAATCAGCAGCATCTGTTCGCGAGCCCCCTGGCCAACATAATTATCCTTAAAAATTCTAGCCTCCAAGCTCTCAAGGAGGCAGTTTTGAGAAATGCCTCCTGTTCTTCTGTTCAGCTGGCCCTGCCATTAATAAGCCATTTTCCTACTGTAACACCACAGCCGCAGTGGATTGGTTTTATTTGCACAGTGGGCAAGAAAAAACTTATTGGGCAATTACAGTCTTGACTTACTGGCATCTAGTATCATTACCAATGGAAGTTCTCCATTTCATCTTTTATATTCTGTTTCAGCCACATGGGATTTAGTGAACTTTTGTCATGTATTGTTTGCCTAGCATCTGAATACTTTATTTTGATTTGGGGAAACTCTCCTGTGTTAATTTACACCCAAAAGGCTGTAGATATGCCCTCTCCCCCTCACTGGCACCTAGCATGTGATCATGTGACTCAGACATGGCCAGTTAGGTGGACAATGATGGCAGCACCCTGCCAGTATCATAATGAACCTTGACTGAGTTCTTGGCAGCCCAACTTCCTTTGGGTACTGCTTGATTCCTCAGTCATCCTGTCCTTTTGTAAGCTACTTAATATTCTTCTAACAAATTCCTCTTCCTCTGAAGTTAACCAGAGTCAGGGTCTAGTACTTATAATCAAGAACTCTGACACTGACATAAAATTTTTTGCAGGCTCTCTGACATACAGATTGTGTGTGATGCTATCTGTACACACTTCACTTAGTTTACTCCTACTCATTCTTCAGACCTGGATTTAAGACTTCTTCATCTGAAATCTCACCCATCCCTGCCTCATTTAGACCAGATTCCGTGTCCCTGTGAATGCTTTCTGTAGCGGTGTTTTTCTCTCTGTTATAGCACTCATCATCCTAAAATGTAATTGCTTATTACATTGTCTCTACTACTAGAAGCAAGGTGCCCAAGGACGCCACTTGTTTTGCCTATTCTTATATTCCCCAAACCCAGCATAGCATCTGTCACATAGTAGCTCTCACTAAATATTTGCTAAATGACTGAATGCGTTGCAACCTCATCCCAGTGCCCAAAGTTGTGACTGGACCCTCCTTTAAATTCAAATATCTTTAGAGATCTTCAGCTCCCAAAATCCTACTGTGAATTACTTTCCAGTTCATCTCCAAGCCCCACCTCCTAGCTCTCTTCACTCACTCTCTTAGAAGTCCACTGCCATGGCCACACTTACAGACCTGGATTCTGTCCTAGGAGGAGCAGATCTGTGATGTGCCATTTTGTGGTAGTTATGCATGAGATGCTACAGAGGCACTTGACCAAGAAACAAGCTAGAGGGAAACATTCTGCCAGAGTCTTTGGAAGGAGAAGTGCTGTGTAGGGATGGTAGGAGTGAAAAAACAGAAAAGGAACAAGGATGAGAAGGTGTCAGTCTCCCCCACTAGAATGCCAGTTTCATGTGAACTGAGTCCCTTTTTATCATTGCTGTATCCCCAGGTCTAGAGCAGAGCTTAGCACGTGGTAGGTACTTAATATGTATTTGTTGATTGATTGATTGATTGATTAACTGATTGAATACATATTACCTACAGTGAAGCAACAAAAAATACACATGCAAATATCTCGGTATTTCCAGCATGAGGGATTCAGGAAACATTCCAGAGAGCAAAATATGCATACGCTCATTATCACTGATTGAAGATGGACAAAGTGTAATGGTCATGCCTTTATTTAGATAACACCAGAAATACTTAGTATGAAGACTTTCACAATGTCGTTTAAACACATGGTCTTCTAACTCCCCTTTCCTCACACTATCTTAATTCCTTGCCCTTGCATTTTCCCAATTTGGAGTTTCTGTTTCGGAAGCGGGTGCCCCTGGAGAGGCATGCAATCCTGTCCTCCTCCACCTTCGTCCCTGGCCCCTCTCCACATAACAGTGTCTGATATTCCTTCCAGCCTATTGTTTATACATTGCCTTCCCAGCTGCTCCACCCCACTCCTACTAGAAACCCTCCTTCAAGTCTGACCTGCTCTGAGAAACCTCTCTATCATCTCGGTCCTCATCTCCTGCCCTTCTCTGAGCACTTACAGGACCTGGTTCTTTATTGACTACTTCTGCTCTGTGGTTGTGTCATTTATGAGTTAAATCTGTCAGAGACAAAACTAAGTCTGAGACAAAACTCACAGCCTGTTTATTCATAAATACGTAGTAAGGAAACCCATCGGCTGTTGCTTTTGTGGACAAGTGTTCAGGGGTGTTAAAGGAGAGTTCATTACACAGCATAAAGAGAGGAAATACAGAGACAATCTCTGATTGGCAAACGTTATGTTTAGATGGAATTTTGGAAGCCAGGGAGACTTTCTAATTGGTCTTCAGGTACATTTGGTCATCCTTGGTTGGCGGTAATTTGCGGAGATTTCAAGAAAAGAAGGGTTGTTCAATGTTGGGGTGGGGGTTTTCTGTGGCTGGTCATTTCCTGGAACTGGTGGGTGGGGTACTTGCCGCCATGGCCAGCAGTCTCTCAAGTCTGATACTGTAGCTCACGGGCTGCCATGAGAGAGAAATCACGTCTCACACGTTCCTTGTATGTGCTTCCCGTCTTGGCGTACAGCCAACGTTCAGTCCTATTTCCAGATTTAACATGAGGACTTGTTGAATCGGCTTTGGGGGAGGAAAGGTAACTGTATAGATACATGCACACCCACTGTGTGTGCCTGTGTGCATACTCCATCTAGAAAATGAATGATTGATGAAAAGAGACATGAATTGATATGTACTATACATACTGCTCTCAGCATGTTCATCAAATAAATCCATCATGTCTGAGTCAAAACCCACAATCTAATTCATAAACATGAACTCATCACTACTGTGGAGGAGGGTTCAAGAATATTATAGAGTAAAAAGAGGAAGTCATGACTATATGTCCCCAGTGTCTGGCTGGTTTTGGGGTGATTGGGAAAGCTACAATCAGGCTGATGATGTCCTACAGAGGACCATGCTGTAAGCACCATCCCACGAGATGCAACTGAGCTGCACTGGCTGAGTTTCTAAATGAGCCAGTGAGTATCTGTCAAGACTGAGGTGTTCTGGGAGAGGCAAGAGTCACCTGAAAGTTTGGAACAATGCATAGGAAGGGAATATTGCTGCAGCACTGCCTGTGCGGATGCAAATGGAAATTTCACAATGGTGTCGTAGAGCCCAATGTGCCATCACTCTATTGGAAACACGAATGTGAAACAGAAGTCAGGCGGTAGGACCCACAGAGAATAAAAAACTTTTGGGAAAATAGATGTTCAAGAAACATTTATTGATGAATAAAAATTCTTACCAATGAGCACCATGTCACTGCCTCCCAGCACCGCTGATGCCATTTTGAATTTTGGCCACATTGTGGATGTCGGGGCTGACGGCAGCACAGTGGTGACCAGTGAGGAATGGCATCTGGTCACTCCAATGGCCCAGCCTGGTGAGATACTCAGGAGCTGGGGTGTTGGGAGACAAGGCAACACCTAACATAGCCAAACTATTCTGCACTTTAGTGACCAAGCACTTGGGGGTGGAGAAGAGCACCCTTGAGGGTAGATGGCATTGAATGTGGCTGCTCTGCAAGTGAACCCATGTGCAGCACAAAATCTCTCCAATGGCGGGCTGTGACTTTGCATCTCCCTGTGGCATTTTTTTTCCTCCTCAAAATTAAATGACAGAATCATTGTGCACTTGGAGTTTCCATGGCATAAATGCAATGGTCAGACTTTTGATAAATAGACTTTGAAATGCTCTACATATGCCTACCACAAGCTTTTATCTATTTGGCTAATTGTATTCTTTGTAAACCACAGAAGACAGGGGAAAATGGCCCTGTGATTAGATCTACCTCAGAGACTGGGGAAGAGAAGAGGAATTTGAGCCGTCCCGCAAAGCCTGAGTAAAACGTCCTTTGTAAGAAAGGTGGAATAAGAGCATCAGAGAATCTTGGGGCTGGGAAGGACCTTTGGGGTCCCCAAGCCCCACGACTCCCAAAGCTAACCCCCTAGCCTGGGTGTGTGCATTTTTCAAAGAACTCTCTGGGTTGGCTTTGGGTGGGTGGCTGTATAACGAAACAGCCTTTGTGTTACGACACTGGGTTCAAAACTATGTGGTTCTACCACTGCTCTGTGCTTCTGTTTGCCTTTTTTACAAAAGGAGGGAATGTAGTATCTATCTCATAGGGTTCTTGTAAATAGCACACATGATCACCCCTGTAGGGGTTTTAGAACAGGATTTAGCATAATATGTCAACCACAATGGAGATCAAGATGAGGAAGAAGGGCTAAGTTGGCAAACCACTGGTTCAACCTAGCTGCTATCACAGCCCAGAAGTGGTGTTTTGGTGTCCTGAAGGTGTCATGCTCTGCGTTCCTGCTGCGGACAGCCTGGCTGTTAGAGTGTGTCCTGATCTGATCCTATCTATAGCTCTGCCTCTGGAGATGGTTGTCAGCCGGCCTGCGTCCTTGCTGTCATGAGAGCTGTTGCAAAAGGCCTGGGCTATGCTGGGTTTGATTCAGGATCCTGCAGGCTCACTATTTCCCTAAGAGCAGGAGCTCAGACAGTAAGTCCCCATGGAGGGCAGGTTCTCACAGGTAAAACCTCGAGCAGAACATTTGCAGGGTCCTCTGCTGTTAACATGCAGGCGTTCCTCCCTATCCTGGTGTCTTAGGTCAGGTTTCCCTACCACCTCCAGAACCCTCAACTCAGCATGTCCCATGAGCTAATGGGAATAAACCCTGTATTAGTCCGTTTTCACACTGCTGATAAAGACGTACCCGAGACTGGGTAATTTATAAAGAAAAAGAGCTTTAACGGACTCACAGTTCCACGTGACTGGGGAGGCCTCACAATCATGGCAGAAGGCAAAAGGCACGTCTTACATGGCAGCAGACAAAGAGAGAATGAAAACCAAGTGAAAGGGGAAACCCCTTATAAAATCATCAGATCTCTTGAGACGTATTCACTACCATGAGAACAGCATGGGGGAAACCACCCCCATGATATAATTATCTCCCACTGGGTCCTTCCCACAACACATGGGAATTGAGGGAGCTACAATTCAAGATGAGATTTGGGTGGGGACACAGCCAAACTATATCAAACCCCTACTGTGGGATGGTAGCAAATGCCTATCAGGCTGTGTGGCTCTTGTCCCACAGTGTACACATTTTCTGGGGAATCACACGACATGAAAACAAATGTGATTTCATTACATGCACCTTTCCAGCATTTGACCAAATGATAAATTTATCGGGCCAATTTAACCGACAGTTATAGCACACTTCCTGAATCCGAGACGCAGAGCCAGGCACCAAGCAGGGAGAAGGTGGTGATATAGCCAACAGAACAGAAAAGCAGAAGCCCTATAGTGGCGGTGTCACAGAAACAGTGGAAGGTGAAGTTTCTGCATGGGTCAGGCATACATTGGTGAGGCACATTCAAGGCCAGCCTCATGGATATGTCACCTGTGTAGTCCTGCAAGGTCTGTCACTAGGACCACCCCACCTGGCTTATTGTCCTATTGTTGCCATCTTGAAATTCTTCTTTTTTTTTTTTTTTTTTTGAGACGGAGTCTTGCTCTGTCACCCAGGCTGGAGTACAGTGGCACGATCTTGACTCCTTGACTCACTGCAACCTCTGCCTCCTGATGTTCAAGTGATTCTTCTCCCTCAGCCTCCCAAGTAGCTGGGACTACAGGTGCCCGCCACCAAGCTTGCCAAATTTTTGTATTTTTACTAGAAACCGGGTTTCACCATGTCATCCAGGTTGGTCTTGAACTCCGAACCTCAGGTGATCCACCTGCCTCAGCCTCCCAGAGTGCTGGGATTGCAGGTGTGAGTCACCACGCCTGTCTGAAATTCTGAATCATCTTTGAACAAAGATTTCTGCAGGTTCATTTTGTAGTGGGCCCTGCAAAGTTGTAGCTGTTCTGGATTTAATTGTAAATGTCCGTGACCTGCTGACACCCTCTATGTACTGTGCCTCTTCTTCCTCCTCCCAACTGCCCAAAACTTTGGGTTGTCTCTGAGTTAAGGACACCAGACTAATCTACAACCTCTACTCCCAGACCCTGATTGTCAAAGGCTATGCATTTTTCTGTACTTGCCCTAAAGTTGCACAGGAAAAGCCCCACGTCCCACTGTGTGCATACACCCCTCAAAGATGCTGTAGTTCATACCTTGGCTAGGAGAGTCAGCTTTTTCTGTGTCCTCAGCTACCCTGAGAGGCTTAAGAAGCTTTGTTCTATTCTTTTGGAGAAAAAATCAGCATGAGTGAGCTGTCTACCCTAGGTCACAGCTCCCCAAAGTCTGGCTCAGGCTGGCTGCTGAGGTGCAGCATCGAGGAGCTGTTGGTGATTTTGATCACTGCTCATCACAAATGTTCAAAACCAGACTTCTCTTTGCTCTTAGGCCATAGACAAAGCAATCATGCACATTTTACGGAGGAGGACACTGAGGCTCTGAACACAAGTGCTTGTTTGCATTTCCTAGTGCTTTGCTTGGCTGAAGTTTGAGACAAAGGAACGGGAAATCCCACTCACAGACTGTCAGGGTTGTCATTTCAATGCCATTCTCAGGTAGAGAACTGAGCTAGTACATCCACCTTTGGAAGAAATCGCCCCCTGATTTTAAGGAGAAGGCTGCACGTTGCAGGGGCTGGCGGAGGGGAGCAGTGCTGGGAAAGACTGGAAAGGCTCTGCTTCTTGCCAGGAATTTCCATTGGAACATGCCTCGTGCAGACTCTGGAAAGACAAACTGGTTCTTAAAATATCTTCAGGTCTGGATGGCTGGGCTCGCCAACCCTTCCCTCCACGTGGCAGCTCCTTCTTAACTAGCATGCACTCTGCGGTTCTTAGATCATTAACAGAGAAAACCAGCCACTACTGGGGACTGTAGGAGGCGGATAAAGAGTATTCCATTGTCATAGAGCTTTACAGGGATCCTGGAAATGACAGCCCAGGCTAACTACCTCATTGTATAGGTAAACAAGCTGCAGCCTAGAGAGGAGGAAGGGGCTTTTACTCCCACAGACCTCTTCAAAACTCCCTTACTCCCAGATTGCTCATGCTCTGATGGCTGTGAGGGATTGAAGCCTGGTTTCCAACCAAGTGCGCTGGGATTTGGACTAGGGGCATGCACTTACCCCAGTGGGACTGCCACAGGCTTTCTCCTTACACTGTAAAATCTGGACTCAACTCTGACTGGTGGCAGCTCTGGAGCTTTGAGATCGCATAGAGTGTGGTGCAACCCTCTTCCATCCCATGGATGTTAAAGGAGGTAAAACCCACTAATGAAGGGAATGGATGGAAGCCAAAAGGAAAACAACCCACTCAGTTGCAGAGAGGCAGTGAGTGAGAGTCCTCATGGTTCCTTCTGCTTCTAAGGACCTCACTCCACCTAATGATTTCGCTTGTGGGTCATCCTCAGGCTGCTGTGGGCACAGGTTGCACAGCACAACCTGGGGACCCTTTGGGCTCTGGCAGTCTCATCTGGCAGCCCCTTCAATTCTGTTTTGTATTGCTCTGATGCAGATACAGAATGTACATCCTTTCTTCAATTTCCACAACTACTCACTTAGAACATTCTGTGCACTGACTACCCTAAAGTGACTTTGGAGAGTTAATATGAATGTCCTCATGTCAACACAATGGACAAAGCATTCACTTTCAATACTCTTGTCCCTAAAAGAGATGTGGCCACTTCCGTAAGTACACCAGCCCCACCATCTCCTTGCCCAGCTGTGGCTCTCCTGCCACTTCCAAGGGTCTGATAATGGAAAAGGTGGCAGTTGAGGTACCTTCCATGGCTGTCCTCTCTCTCAACTCCTCTGCTCCTCAGTCTTACCCTCCACACTGAGTTTTATGGAAAAGCTTTGAATTCAATGGCAGTGGTCTTTGGAGGGGGATTTATTAAGCAGGGGAGGCTGAAGTTGTTCTGACCCGAAGCTCAGGCATTCTGCCATAGCAGACTGGACACCTGGCCATATCAAGTAGGTTGGTATTTTACCCACTTAAATGTACAGTTTTGTGAGTTTTTGTACGTGTGTACAGTCATGCAATTGCCACAGCAATGAAGACTTTTAAAACTTCCATCATTCCAAAAATTCCCTTGGGTAGTTCTGCAGTCAATACTACCCTCACCCCAGCCCTGGAGAACCACCTATCTATTTTCTGTTGCTATAGAATTGTAAATAAATGAAATCTGACAGCATGTAATGTTTTTCGTGGGATTTCTTTCACTTAGCATAATGCTTTTGCAGGTTCATTCATGTTGTAACATGTATCGGTGCTTTTTCCTTTTATATTTACTGCTATATATTATTCCATAAGATAGTTATACCACAATTTATTTATCCACTCACGCACTAATGGACAGCTAGGTTGTTTCCAGGGTCTGGCTATTATAAAGAAAGCTAGAAAAGACATTTGTGTACGGGTCTTTGCACAAGCGTATGTTTTCATTTCTCTCAGGTAAATAAATATCTAGGAGTAGGATTGCTGATCACAAGGTACATGCATTTTCAATCTTACAAGAAATTGTCAAATTGTCTTCCAAGTGGCTGTGCCATTTTACATTCTTATCCTCAACATGTGAGAGTGACAGTTTTCCCACATCTTCATCAACACTTAATATTGTCAGTCTTTGTAATGTTAGCTGTTTTGGTGAGTGTACAGTGGTATCTCCTTATGTTTCATTTAGTGAGAATTATACATAGTTCATTGCACTTGGTAGTTTACAATATACTACAAAGACATATAACATATAACAGGTTCTGACAATTGTCTAAGTTTCTTCTTACAAAAACTAATAATTTTTTTATTTTGACACAAAATAATTGTACATATTTATGGGGTACAATGTGATGTTTCAATTCATGTATACCTTGTGCAATGATCAAATCATGGAAATTAGCATATTTATCACTTCAAACATTCATCATATATTTGTAGTGAGAACACTCAAAATCCTCTCTTCTAACTATTTTGAAATATTCTATACATTACGGTTACTTATGGTCACAGTGCTGTGCAATAAGACACCAGAACCTAATCTTTATATCTAATTACGACTTTTACCTATTGACTAATCTCCCCCCATTCTCCTTCCCCCATTCTCCTTAGACCCTGGTAACCACTGTCGTAGTCATTACTTCTATGAGGTCATCTTTTTAAATTCCACATATGGGTGAGACCATGTACTATCTGCCTTTTGGTGCCTGGTTTACTTCACTTAACATGATGTCTTCCAGGTTTACCATGTTGTCCTAAATGACAGTATTTCTTTCTTTTTTTTTTTTTTTTATGGCTGAATGGTATTCCATTGTGCATATACACCACATTTTCTTTAATCATTTGTCCACTGATTTTTCTTAATTAATTAATTGTTTTTTATTTCAATAGGTTTTTGGGGAACATGTGGTGTTTGGTTACGTGAATAAATTATTCAGTGGTGATTTCTGAGATTTTGGTGCACTCATCACCTAAGCATTGTACACCGTACCTGATGTGTGTTCTTTTATTCCTCATCTCCCTTCCACCCTTTCATTATATCACTCTTATGCCTTTGCATCCTCATAAGTGCTCCCACTTATGAGTGAGAATGTACAATGTTTGGCTTTCCATTTCTGAGTTACTTCACTTAGAATAATGGTCTTCAATTCCATGCAGATTGCTAGGAATGCCATTATTTTGTTCTTTTCTATGACTGAGTAGTATTCCATGGTATATATATATACTACATTTTCTTTATCCATTAGTTGATTGATGGGCATTTGGGCTGGTTCCATATTATTGCAATTGCGAATTGATTGATGGGCTCTTAGTTTGATTGCATATTTTGGCTACTGTGAATAGTGCTGCAATAAACATGGGAGTACAGGTATCTCCTCAACATACTGATTTTATTTCCTTTGGATGTATACCCAGCAGTGGGATTTCTAGATCATATGGTAGTTCTATTTTTAATTTTTTAAGGAATCACCCATTGTGATTTTGATTTGCGTTTCCCTAAAGGTTAGTTATGTTGATCATTTTTTCATATACCTGTTGGCCATCTGTATGTCTTCTTTTGAGAAACGTGTATTAAGATCTTTGTCCATTTTAAATCAGATTATTTGGTTTTGTTTGTTTAACAAACAAAATTTTAATTTGATCTAATCCTATTTGTTGATTTTTCCTTTTGTTGTCTGTGCTTTTGGAGACATATTCATTTATTTTGTCTTTTTCAAATTTTTTATTCACTTATTTTAAAATTTTATATTTATTTAAATTATTATTTTATTAAATTTTTATTTGTTATTTTATATTTACTTTTATCTTTTGTGATTCTATATAAATTTTAGGATTATTTTTTCTGTTTCTGTGAAAAATGTCATTAGAATTTTGATAGGAATTGCATTGAATTTATAAATCACTTTGGGAAGTATGGACATTTTAACAATAGTAAATTTTCCAACTCATAAATATGAGATATCTTTCCATTTATTTGTATCTTTTTCAATTTTTTCTCATAAAGGTTTTATGGATTTCAGTGTACAGGTCTTTCATCTCAGTTTCAGGATACAAAATCAACATACAAAAATCAGTAATATTTCTAAATGCTAATAGTGTACTATTTGAAAAAAAGTCAAGAAAACAATATTATTTACAATAGCTACCCAAAAAGTAAGATATGCAGGAATAAATTTAACCAAGGAAGTGAAAGATCTCTACAATGAAAGCTACAAAACATTTATTACAAAAATTAACATTTATTAAAGAAAATTGAAGAAGACACAAAAAAATGGAAAGATATCATGTGTTTACAGATTGGAAGACTTAATATTGTTAAAATGTCCATACTATCAAAAAGTGATCTACAGATTCAGTGCAATCTCTATCAAAATATTAACATTATTCTTCACAGAAATAGAAAAGTCATCTTAAAATTTGTATGGAAACACAAAGACCCTGAATAGCCAAAGCAATCTTCCGTAAAAATAAACAAAGCT
The DNA here is from genome assembly GCF_000951035.1 of Colobus angolensis palliatus. Taxonomy (NCBI): domain Eukaryota; kingdom Metazoa; phylum Chordata; class Mammalia; order Primates; family Cercopithecidae; genus Colobus; species Colobus angolensis. The sequence goes on from NW_012116166.1 coordinate 3,087,035, forward strand.
GGGGACATCACACTATCTGACTTCAAAATATACTACAAAGCTATCATAACCAAAACAGCAAGACATTGGCATAACAACAGATATATAGATGTGGGAAACAGAATAAAGAGCTGAAGACAAAATCCACATGGTTATGGTCAGTTGATTTTCCACAAAGGTGCCAAAAACACTCAATGAGGGAAAGAACAGTCTCTGCATTGTGATTTTAGCTTGCACTTCCTGAAGGGTTAATAATATTGAACCTCTTTACATATGCTTATTTGTCTTTCTTAAATTATTTTGGTTGAAGTATATGTTGAAATTTTGTCTATCTTTTAGAGAGTTTTTTTTATTAATAGATTGTGCAAATTCTTTATTCTTGCCTTTTGATTTTCTCAATGATCTTTTAATTAGAAAAAGTTTTAAATTTTGATGAAGCCGATTTTATTATATTTTCTTTTTTTTATGGATTATGCCTTTTGTGTGCTGTCTAAGCTCAAGGTCACATAAATTTCTCCTATTTTTTTCTAGAAGCGTTATGGTTGTAGCTCTTATATTTAGGTTTATGATTCATTTTGAATTGCTTTTGTGTATGGTATGAGGAAAGGGTGAAGGTGATTTTTTCCCCAATAGCTATCTAGTTATTCCAGTATTATTTATTGAGAAGACTCTTATTTCCCCCATTGAGTTACCCTGGCACCTTTGCCCTGGTATCTAACCTTTACTTGAAAGTTGGTTGAAGCAGTCACAAAAGACTACTTTACTCAAGGTAGAAGGACAGCTGGAGAGGAAAAACGGGACTTTCCTTCTGAAGTGGAGGTAGTGTCTAAGACTTGGGCCTCTGTTCACAAACTATCAGGAATGTTTTCGCCAAGAATTCAGCTTTCCATAGCTTGATATCATCCTATTATATAGTACAAATGTTTTTGCCTTTCACCCTCCTTCTGTGGAGCCCTTGATGCCATAGTTAGAAGTTGAAATAACTAGCAGGAAACCAGGTAGGAGAACTTAGAATCTTCAGATATCAAAGCTAGAAGGAACCAATAACCTAATGGAGCACACGCTTGTCATTTGCATAAATACAGGAAAGAGGCCCAGAAAGTTTGAGTGACTTTCCCAGTATCACACAGCAATGAAATGGCAGATATAGGAGCAGATTCCAGGTCTCCCAACTGCTTCCTGGTATCTGACACTCATTTTACCCACGATAGCCTCCCTCCTAGTGATTTCTCTGAAGATGAGTGGTTCACCATGTATTGGAACTTCACAAAATCATCTGCAGGAGGAGTGGTCTCAAGTGGAGCTTGACGTAGCCCTGGCTGTGGAAGGCAAGGAGACAGGAGGCTTTAGTTAGCGGCACCAACTCCTTGCCATAGTGGCCATCTGAAACGGCTCAGTTGCCTTCTAATTGCTCCCAAACTGTTGCATATGCCAGACTTTGGGTGTTTCTCATCATCCAGGTTTCCCCAGCCTAGGACTCTTGCTCATTCATATGTGGCTGCTCCGTGGCCACCATCCGTTACAGACAGAGTGCGCAGCAGACATGCGTGCATCACAGCAGCAGTGGGCATGTGTTCTGTCCCCATCCTGTGTCTTCAGAGTCTGTAGAGCAAGTGCAAGGCCAGCCTGGAGGAGCCACCCAGGATGGCGGCCACCCATTGAGAGGGTGCATTGGCTGAGATCTCAGCACTGGAAACATCAGCCCTGACAGTGACATCACAGATTCTTGTGTTCAATTCCTTTCTTTGCAGATGGGAAAACTGAGTCCTAGAGAAGACAGGATATGTTCCCAATGTCATACAGCAGAGTTGCATAGCAAGCACTTTGACAGACAGAAATTCAACCCTGTACACCATTGATTCTTTGCTTTTGTTTGATGAGACTTAAAATGAAAATTATATTTTGTATTTGCACTCCTTATTATATACTTCACAATTGCACTGGCATTCATGCATCCAAATTACTGGATGGTGTTATCTACATAAATCCATGTATACCGTGCTTTATGAATGTTTTATAGTACATGCAGCCAAAATAACCCTTAAAATGTGATTTTCATCTTACCCAGTGTCTTAGAACCTCGTTCCCTCTGAAAGATGTGGCTTTAATGTGGAGCTATTTAATTGGGTGGGGAAGGGGGGATCCTGACTCCTAGTTAAGCACTCTTTCCCCAGCACCAGGCTGCCTTGATCTTCCAGTGAAATGTCCAATTTTTGTCAGAGTTTCCCCCTCCCCAAGACAAAAAAGGAGAGTACAGGACGCTGGCTTTGCCAGGAAGTTAGCAGATGAGGGAAAATGCAAGTAGCAAACGTCCATGAAATGCAGTTTCTCACGAACTCAACAATAAAGATTTAATTTGCAAAGCGCCCCCCACCCCCACTACTTTCCAGTCAGCTAGAGCAAGGCTTCCTGAGGCTGAGAGCAGCCTGAGCCCTGTCCCTTTAATGTGGGGTCCTCCTCTGGGCTCTTCCTCTCTCTGGGAAGTGACTGTGCACAGGGAGAGTGTAATTGGCAGGCTGTGACACTCCTGTCTGCAAGTGTCTCTCTAAGTGGAGCACATTTCAGCTTTATCTGGTGATGTCTGCTACCTGAGAAAGGCCCTGGGCCATCTCAAAGGGCTTGTAGCAGCTAATTGTGCCTGTTAGGACCAGCAATTAGCTGGGGATCTCTGGACTTCGAAGCTCCAACACCCACCAGCTTTCCGTTCCTTTCTCTCCCTTTCACTTAACTAGCCCAGCCTAATAGAGGCGGTGAAGGACAGGCAGGTGAGGGGCAGACAGGACAAGGAAGGCGGAGGCTGGCGGGGCCTCATCCTACGCCCCTCTGAGTCCTGCACTCTACCCCCACCCGAGAGAACCTGTGAAAAGAAACAGGCACCAGCTCTGGTCTCATGCTGTAAATATATCCTCTTGATTGCAGGACTGGGGCTAGAGGCTTATTAATCGGTATTGGGAGTCATGCTGCCCCTGTTTGTACAGTTTAAGCGGGAGTTGGAAGATGACAATAAAAAGCTAATTAGGCGCAGGTCATAAAGGAGATCACACATGCATGGTGTCTGCTGGTTACTATGGGCACACGATGTTTTCGGTTGTAACACGAGGCAGAACGTCTGAAAATTAAGACAATAAATCAGTTTCATTGAATAAAAGCAGTGCATTTACCCATTAATTAAGGATAATATTATCCTATAAGCTTTTTGTGTACCACAGGTAATTTGTTGTACTTTACTGTAATAATATACGTTGAAGATTAAAAATTCAGTATACCTTGCAAGTAATGGATGCACACAGCTCTTCCTCTATTTTCAGAAACAGCTAAAGGTTCATGCATTAGCACAATCCCATATTCAGGCTCACCTGATCCGCCTTTGTCCAGTGACTCAGACTAGTTATTAGGCATGTTCTTTCTCTGGTGGCTTGCAGTGAGAGGGGAGTGACCCTCCGTCCCGCTGTGTCTGCTAATATGCCATTTGGGTTTTATTTTTTTAGCAGCTATCACCCATTTCCTTTCTTCACAAAACCGTATCCTTATATTTTGGAGGGGATATTCCCCAAGTTGTGCAGTCTTGAAGGGCTATCAATCAAGGTGCCCAAGGCAGGATGTAATCAGAGCTCAGCCAATCTCTGTGCCCCAGGACTCAGACCCAAGCAGAGTAATGCAAGGGCAGAGAAAAACAGGGTCCCGGGAGCTCTATCTAGAACAGAGCTGATCAACCTAGTTGACAGGATGATCAACTAGGTTCTGTCTAGGAGATCTCTAAGACTCCCAAGTCACTCTTCAGGGGAGGCAGAACAATGCCCCACTCCAAAGACACCCACGTCCTAATCCCCAGAACCTGTGAAAATGGTACCTGACATGGAAAAAACAACTTCACAGTTATGATGAAATGTGCTGACTTTGAGATGGGTAGATAATACTGGGTTTTCCAGGAGGAGCTCATGTAATCACATGAGTCCTTAAAAATTGGGAACGCTGGCCAGACGTGGTAGCTCACACCTGTAATCCTAGCACTTTGGGAGGCTGAGGTGGGAGGATCGCTTGGGGCCAGGAGATCAAGATCAGCTTGGACAACCTAGTGAGACACTGTCTCTACAAAAATACATAAATAAATAAATAAATAAATAAATAGTTGAGCATGGTAGCACATGCCTGTAGTCCCAGTTACTTGGGAGGCTGAGGTGGGAGAATGGCTTGGGTCCAGGAGATCAAGGCTGTAGTGAGCCATTATTGCGCCACTGCACTCCAGCCTGAGCAACAGAGTGAGACCCTGTCTAAGAAAGAAAGAAGAAAGTAAAGAGAAAATAAAAGAAAAGAAGGAAGGAAGAAGGAAAGAAGGAAAGAGAGAAAGAGAAAGGGAAGGAAAGGAGAAAGGAAAGGGAAGGAAGGGAAGGGAAGGGAAGGAAGGGAAGGGAAAGGGAAGGGAAGGAAAAGAAAGGAAAGGGGGAGGGAGGAGGGAGGGAGGGGAAGGGAGGAGGGAGAGAAGGAGGGAGGGAGGGAGGAAGAAAGGAAGGAAGGAAGGAAGGAAGGAAGGAAGGAAGGAAGGAAGGAAGGATCCTTTCTCAGCTGGATCAGAGAAAAAGATGACAATAGAAGAAGAGTCAGAGTCGGGATATGAGAAGGACTTGACCACCATGCCAGACCATTTTTGAAGATGGAGGAAAATGACCACCAACCATGAGATGCAGGCAGCCACTAGGAGCTGGAAAAGGCAATGAGATGAATTATCCACTGGAGTCCATAGGGAGGAGTGCAGTGCTGCTGACACTGTGATGGTAGCCCAATGACACCTGTGCCAGACTTCTGATCTAAAAAACTGTAAGATGATAGATTTCTATTGTTTGAGCCATTGACTTTGGGGAATTTGTTACAACAGCAAGAGAACGTTCATGCTGTTGAGACTGTGCCCTCAGACTTAGCCAGAGTGTGTGTCTGCTGCTTGTAACCAGCTCTACCTATCAAAACTGGAGAAAGTAACTTTGCCTTCAGTTGCCTCAAGTAAATTTGGATGGGCCATAAGTATAATTCACAGCTCAGGGTAGGCTGGCTGGCCTGGCAATGAAACAGAGCTCAAAATGAAAGGTGCCGCCTATTCTGTCTTCCCATGTTTCCAGTGCCAAACCACACCCCAAAACATCCATGGACACGCTGATGTCAGAAAGACCTCCTGGTCTCCCCTTCCCTCTTTCCTTCCTCTCTCTCTTCCTCTTCCCTCTTTCCTCTTCTTTTTTGCCCTCTTCATTTATTCTTTCATTTTCAAAACGCGAATGCCTGGATCCCCCAACAATTGCCACACCAAAACTCCATTCACTGGTCTAGGAAGGCACACAGATGTATGATTTTTATAAAATAACCTCACCTGAGAATTCTGATGCACATGAGATTCAGATGCCTGGGAAGGGCCAATGGCTTAATTTAAGGCCAACATTTCCAGATAACATAATGAAGACTTTGAGGATGTAAGTGTCCTGTCCAAGGTCACACAGCTGACCACGTGCAGAGAACACCAGGTTCAGTGCTCTTCCCATGACCAGGGGCTGCTGCCAACTCAAGGACATTGGAGAATTCAGTGGACTCTCTGAGATCTCTCAGTTTAGAAACCTTTCTCTTGTAAATGGAGCATTTCTTCCATTTACATTTTAATGTAATTATGTTATATTGGGGTTTACATCTGCCATCCTCCTAGGTGAATTTGATTAGTCTTCTTGCCCACTCAGTGCCCCTTTTAGTTTTGGGGGGTTGGTTATTTCTTTAGTTCTTCCAGTGTTTCTTCTGTCCTTTGGGAGATACATACTGCTATCTTTTCTGCTTACCTTAGTGCCATGGTTGTCCACTGGGGCAATTTCAGCAGATGTTTGACAATGTCTATAGACAGTTTTGGATGTCACCATGGTAGTGGGTGGAGGGGAGGGCATTGCTAGTGGTGACTAGTGAGTGGAGGCCAGAAATGCTGCTAAACTTCTACAGTACACAGGAAAATTCCTCCCAATAAGGAGTGTATGGTCCCAAATCTCAACAGCACTGAGACTGAGAAACTCTGCCCTAGAGATGACGACTTTTATCTTTGACTCATGAAAATTTAATGTCAATTTGGTAACATTACAAGTTTCCTAGAACGTGCAATAGAATACTGCAACTCATTTGCCCAATTTCAACTCATGTGCTATCAGTGTTGGGCATTCTCCATACATTTTAAACCCCACAAGATATCATTGTTATTTTTGATACAGTCATTTCTTCATTTAGACTTTCCCAGAGCTCTGCATTTCTTCCTGGATCTCTGACCTTCCATATGGAATCCTTTTCCTTCTGCCTGAAGAACTCCCTTTATCTCCTGGAGTGTGGATCTATCTGCTGGTAAGAAGTTCTTTCAGTTTGTGTTTGTCTGAAAACGTCTTCACTGAACTTTTTCATTGTTTTTATGATTACTAGTATGGTTATTGATGGCTACATGTAGAAAACACTGCTGCCTTCACAATGAAAGTGTTCTACACAACCACAATACTATTATCACACTTAAGAAAATTAAAATTGATTAACATCTAAAATAGAGTGAATATTCAAATTTCCACACTTGTCCCCAATACATTATGAGAGCTAGATCCTCTTATAAAGATTCACCTGATTGTCAGGTCTTTTGTCTTTTTCAAAAGTCTAGCATACACTTTACTTATTTTTTAAATTATTGTTATTCCCTTTGCATTTTTTTTGAAGAACCAAGCTAGTTGTTCAGTAAAATGTGTCACATGCTGTATTTTTCTGATTGTTTCTCCAGATTTGATTTAGGTTTAGTACTTCTGGCAGGAATACTACATAGGGAATGTGCATACTTGTTGTCACATGTCAGGAGGCACATAATGTCAGGTTGTTCTACTAGTGAGGGTCACTGGTTAAGGTGGTTACTGCCAGGTCTCTTCCATGCAAGTATTTTTTCTTTGGTGGTTAGTATGCTGATAAGCAAATATATTTTGTGATCAGTAAAATGCTTTACACTATGAGACATGTGACATGTCACCATCTCCAACATTTCACCCTGGGTTTTTAGCACCTATTCATGATTCTTGCCTGAATCCATTATTGCACTGGGGATTACAAAGTGGTGATTTTCTCATTTAATACTTGCTTCTGTATTGATTAGTGGTTAATGTTCTTTGGAAAAGAGGAGTTTTGAGTACTGTCTTGTTTTTTGGAAAATCAATGTATCTCAAGCTTATTTTGTATTTCCCCTGTCCCAAATGTGCAATCACTTTTCAAAGGAGCCTTGGGGTTCTTTAATGGGAAATGGTATTTAGGAGCCAAGATCTGGGCCACAGGTGTGCTCCTCATCAACCAGCTGTTATTGTCTTTAGCCCACTTTAATGGGAGGAATTAGGAAATGCATTTTTCCCTTAAAATTCTGAATTCGTATTGATAACCTCCAATTCAATAGGAAATTGATTCATATTTGCATTTTCCTTTCACTACACTGAGAACCTTACTTTGTAGCAACATGTTTACACTTTTTGTGTAAAATCCTGAATTTATATTGATAATCACCAATTCAATAGGAAAGTGATTCATACTTGTATTTTCCTTTTACCCCACTGAGAAAACTACTTTGCAGCAACATGCTTATACATTTTCCCTTTTCTAGAATGCACAGAATAGTTTCAGAATTGCACACCAAGACAACTGCCATTAACAAACCTCCCAAACAAAGGTCAAGATTCCTTTGCAGAATTAAAAATATATATTTTTTAACTTTAGAATGTAGCCTTCCTGTAGGAATGTGTGATTAGAGTAATATGTTCAAAAGTTACTTGAATGAATTTTTTATCTCTATGGTTATCAATTTGAAGTACGATTTTATTAATTTGCATCTTCACATTTCCTTTTTATCCTTTTGATATAATTTTACTTTTGCATACATAAAACATTTACAGGTTCAAAATTCAAAGCTATATAAAAAGATAAACTCAGAGGAGTCTCACACATAAATTTCACCCAATTCTTACTCCTACCCATCACCAGAGGAAAATCTTTTTGTTATTTTCCGGTATATTTTTTCTGTGTTCCTTTGTGCCAAATAAGTAAGGATGTATATATCTAAGTATAGAGAATATATATGTATACATATGCATGTGTATGTATACATACATGTTATTTCCCAATTGTTTTTAATAAAAGTATGGTATAAGCTATACAGCTTCCTTTTTGCCATTGATAAAACATTCAGGAAATTACTCCATTATTCCATTATGCTTTATACAGATATTCCTCATACTTTGTTTGAGTTGAATATTATTTTACTATGTGGATACAACAAAGTTTATTCAAACACTTTTCTATGAATAAACACTTGGGTTGATATTGCTTTGTATTCAGGGTAAATTCCTTAGTGGACTTGCATTGCCTTTCTTTTTTCCTTTAAGGTTTTGTGGCTTTATTTTGTTTTCCTATTTTCATCTGAATATTAAAATCCTTGTCCAGATACAGGAAAAAAATTTGTTGATATGTTCATTGTGATTACTACAAATTTATATAACTTGGCCAGATGATATCTTTATGATTTTTTTTTCCAAGAACAAGGAATTTATTTCTACTTCTTCGGGTCTAATTTCAGATCTTTCAATGTGTTTTTAGGTTTTCCTCATCTAGGTTTTGCACATTTCTTATTACATTTATTCATAAAAATGTATCATGTTGTTATTTTAAATGGATTTTTCTCTTTCATTACATCTTCTAAATAATTATTATTTGGATATTTAAAGGCTATTGTCTTTTATGATAATTTTACATCATTCTACCTTATTTAATTTTGTATATTTGTGTGTACTTTTGTTTGTGTATTGGTTTAATTTTTTTTTTTTTTTTTTGAGACGGAGTCTCGCTCTATGGCCCAGACTGGAGTGCAGTGGTGCGATCTTGGCTCACTGCCAGCTCCGCCTCCCGGGTTCACGCCATTCTCCTACCTCTGCCTCCTGTGTCGCTGGGACTACAGGCGCCTGCCCAAGCCCGGCTAATTTTTTGTATTTGTAGTAGAGAGGGGGTTTCACCGTGTTAGCCAGAATAGTCTGGAGCAGCTCCTGACCTCGTGATCCGCTCGCCTCAGCCTCCCAAAGTACTGTGATTACAGGCGTGAGCCACTGCGCCCGGCGGTTTAACTTCTATTTATTAGAGTTTCCAGGTACATTGGAATATCATATACAGAGAAAAAGTTTTACTTCTTTTCCAAGCCTTATGCCTCTTCTTGTTCTTAAAGTATTAGCCAATCAAAGCAGAAAAGAGAAAAATATACATTAGCTATAGCAGAGATGTTAGGAATCACTGCCTTTTTCTGGAGCTTGATAGAAATACTTCTAGTGTTTATCCATTAAATAAAATGCTACTTTTAAAACTAAAGCATGAATACGTTATCATTAGGAAAGTATTTATAAATTCTGATTCTATTTAGTATTTTCCTGATGAAAACAGGAAACATTAAAGTATTCATTTAAATATTTCATTAAAGCATTTATAAAAATTTCAAACTTTCAGAACATTTTTAATACAATGGTATTTCTTCACCCAGACTCACCAATTGTTGTTAACAGTTTGCTACATTTGCTAATGTGTATTTTCTAAAGAAAAGAACATTTTGTGACATAACCACAGCACAACTAAAAAGTCAGAAAATTTAATATTGACATAATACATCATTTAATTTATAGTCTAAATTCCAATTTTACCAAATGTTTCCATAATGTCCAGAGTTTTTACTCAGTTCAGTATTTACCTCAGGACAATTACCTAAAATTTAGTCATCTCTTTCATTTTCCTTAATTTTGGGCATTTACTTATTCTTTAATTGTCTTTCATGACATTGACACTTTTGAAGAGTAAAAGGACAATGATTTTGTGAAATATCCCACCCTTTGGTGATTGCTTCTCAGTAACTGGATCTAGGTGACGTTTTGAACTGAAAAACTGCAGAAGTTACTTGAGCTTCTTTGCAGTGCATTGCTTCAGGAAGCATGTGAGGTCAGTTCGTTGCATTATTGGGTAACTTTGTTCACCAGCCTTCTCCACTGTAAAATTACTATTTTCCCTTTTGTAATTGCTAAACACTTTTCTGAGATGAATTTTGGCTGAATTATTTTGGACTGTGTAAATATCCTATTTCCATAAAATCTTTCACCTATGGTTTCCAATATCCATTGATTTCATCAATTATCCTTATCTAATAAATTGTATGTTTTTTAAAATTGTGCTTTTCTAATACTATTGTTTGTTCAGTGTTTAATAGCTGGCATTCTTCACTATAGAAGAATGTCACTCTGCATTTAAATTTATTTTTAATGTATTGAATTATAATCCATCTCCTTAACTATTATCTATGTTATTTTTTTCCTGTATCTGGACAATGGGTGCCCCTTCAAGCTGCTTTTCCTTGTTGTGGTTTTGGCAAATTCTCATCCTTCTTTGAGTACCTTCACCCTTTTAGTTGTTTTCATGCTATATACTTTTTCCATTCCATCTTTTACTTTCAATTTATCTATGACTATTTTTATATTTAAAGTATGTCGGTTATATAATTTGATCTTGCTTTTATTAATCCTTTCATATAGTCTCTGCCTTTTAATCGAGTTCTTTATACTTAATGCAATTATTCAATCTAATTTAGATGTTACATTTTACTATTTGTTATTGGTTTTTGTTCTTTTGGTCTTCTCTTCTGGATTTTTTTTATTTTGGTCTTTTCTACTTTTGGATTTTGATCTTCTTTTCCTGCCATCTTTTGGCTTAACTGAATATATTTTATGATTTTATTCCAATTTATTGGTTAGGTTTTAGCTATACTTTACTGATTTATTTTTACTAGGTGTTAAAGGCTTTAATATATACAGCCTTAAGTTTTCACAGTCTACTTAAAGTTAGGTCCATTTATCCCCCTCTGTCCCTGCTCTGTTTGTTATGCTATAGTTGTTTTATATATATATACATATACATATATTACAGTTACATAATTTAAAATTCTCCAAATATAATGCCATATGTTTTGCTTCAAATAGTCTTAAAGGTTGTTTTTTAAAAATATAAAATGTAAAAAGTCTTTCATATTTTCTACATGTTTACCAGTTATAGGGCTCTTTATTTATTCCTAGATATATAAGTTTCCATCTAGTATTATTTACCTTGGACCTGGAGAATTTCTTTGAGTGTTTTTTATACTATTGTCTGTTAGCAACAAGTTCTCTTAGTTTTAATATATCTGGAAATGTCTTTATTTCACCTTCATGCTTGAAGAATATTTTCACTGTGTAAAGAATTCTGTATTGAAAGCTTTTCTTTCAACATAGTCATGTGTTGCTTAACAACAGGGATGTTTCTGAGAAATGTGTTGTTAGGTAAAACGTATCATTGTGTGAACATCACAGTGTGTACTTACACAAATCTAGATAGTATAGCCTCCTACACACCTAGGCTGTATGATACTGCCTGTGGCTCCTAGGCTATAAACCTATACAGCATGCTACTTTGCTGAGCACTGTAAGCAATCATCTTTCATTGACCAAGACATCATTATGCATTGCATGATTATGTTTTCAAGATGACATTCCACTGTCTTCTGACTTCCAGCACTTCTGACCAGAAGTCAGCAGTTGTTTACATTGTTGTTTCCTTTAATATAAAGGCTGTTTTTCTCTGGTTGATTTCAGTATTTTCTCTTTTTAAAGCCTTTTAAAATTGATACATAATATTTGTCCGTATGTATAGTGTACACATGGTATTTTGATACATGTGTAGGATGTGTAATAATCAAGTTAGAGTATTTAGGATATCCAATACCTCAAACATTTATCCTTTCCATTGGGAACATTTCAAATCTTCTGTTTTAGCTATTTTGAAGTACACATTATATAGTTGTTAACTGTAGTCACCCTACTGTGCTATCAAACATTAGAACTCATTCCTTCTATGTAACTGTATGGTTGTGCTCATTAACCTACCTCTCTTCATCACTCCCCTCACACACACACAGCCTTTCTAGCCTCTGATCATTCTACTCCCTACCACCATTGGAACAACTGATTTTTCCTTTATGTTAGATTTTTATTAGTTTGAACAAGATATGCCTAGGTGAAATAATATTTTTTTTCTCTCTCTTTCTCCTTCCTTCCCTCACTACCTCCCTCCCTCCCTCCCTTCCTTCCTTTCTTCCCTCCCTCTTTTGCCCAGGCTGGAGTGCAGTGGTGTGATCACAGCTCACTGCAGCCTCGACCTCCTGGTCTCAAGTGATCCCCTACCTCAGACTCTTGAGTAGCTGATGCCACAGGCATGTACACCACCATGTCAGCCTACTTTTTGTATTTCTCATAGAGATAGGGTTTCACCATGTTACCCAGACTGGTCTTGAACTCCTGAGCTCAATCAATCTGCCCCCACTTAGCCTCCCAAAATGCTGCAATTACAGGAGTGAGCCCCCATGCCCAGAAGAAATTTCCTTTGCATTGCTTTTCTTGGCATTTGTTGAGTTTCTAGAATCTATAAATCTGTGTCTTTCACCAAATTTGGATAAATTTAAGGCATCATTCATTTCTTCAAGTAATTTTCTGTTCCACTTTCCCTCTCTTTTCATTCTGGGATTCCAATGACATTTGTGGTAGAAATGTTGGTATTGTCTCACTGTCTTTGTCCTTTAAACAATTACTATTGTTCTATCTTCAAGTTCAGGGACTCGTTTATATGTCACCACTAACTTACTGTTAATCACAGCCTGTAATTTTTTTAAATTTTATCTAGACTATGGGTCTATTTATGAGAAAATTGGTACAAATGAGCTACTTTACCATTACTGAAAGCAGAACTCTCCTGGAAAAAAAAATGTTACTAATGCATTACTTTTAATTTTCACTTTCACTCTCTAAGGATATTTTAAAGGGTATAGACATCTTGTTTGACAGTTATTTTCTCATAGCACACATACGCATGAAACAAAAATTTGTTTTCTGGCTTACTTTTTTTTTAATTCAGAAAGTATTTGTCAATTTTATTCCTGCTCCTTTGATGGTAACCTTGTTTGACTTGGCTCTTAAAGGGTTTTGTGTTTTGATTTATTGTTTGGTTTTATTTTTGTATGCATAAATATGGGTCTATTTTTTATTTATCTTCTTTGGCATTTCTTAGGCTTTTTGGATCTGTACTTGATGGCTTTTGTAAATTCTAGAGAATTCTCAGTCTTATGTACTTAAATGCCTCTTCCACATTCTCTCCTCTCCTTTTGTAACTATAATTAAATGTATATCAGACTTCTGACTATATTTTCTATATCTCTTACCCCCCATTCATTCCTTTCTTTCTTACTATTTTTCAATCACTTCCTATTATTTTTTCTCCATCCTGTATATTTCTTTTGATATGTCCTCTTTTTACTAATTTTCTCTTTAGCTACATGGCATTTGCTATAAAACTCATTTGCTGATTTCTTTATTTCACCTACATTTATTGTTCCAGAATGTCCTCTTAAATCTGCCATGTCATTACTGGAGATTTCTGTTCTCTGTAAAAAATGTCAATATTGTCTTTTTTTTGTTTGTTTGTTTGAACACAGAATAATTATTTAACATAATTATTTTAAAGATTGTGTCTTACATTTTCCTTGTGAGCCCCTACGAGTCTTTTTCTAATGTCTTTCTCTGCTAGTTTCGTTTCATTTTGTTTTGCCAAGCAATAAAACACAATCTCTTATCTCTTTTCTATGTAAGGCATCATATGGAGCAATATTTTTGATCCTATTTGATTCTCTCATCAACTGTATTATTATACCCATTCTGAAAATGAGAAACCTGAGGCTTAAAGATGTTGAGTAACTTCTCAAAGACACATGGATATAAGGAGATCCTTGGAATTCAGAACCGGATCTATTTGCATATAAAGCTAAAGGCTGAGCTTTTAACCCTTGGCTACCTGGAAAAAGTTGGGCTTTTCCCAAGTGGCAGAGCCGAAATCAAACCAAACCATTGTTATGGATGGATATGGTAGTCAATGCCAGTGCTACATCCTTTTTCAAGTTCTCTATGCAGACAGATTTTGCAGCAGTGCACTGACTGTGAGCTGCTTTTAGTATGTGATCTGGGACTGGACAGCTGGCTCCTTGAGTGATGAAGCTGAAATAAGGAAATGAATAATTTTATTTTCATTTTAGAGAGGCTTCTCTGAGATTTGGGGTTAGGCAGTGGTAAGGCACCTATCACTTTCTGCCAAGGCCCAAAGCAGCCGGTAACAGCCAGCATAACTTACCCCAGGCCTTGCTTTCTTGCCAGACACTCCAAACCTCTCTATATAGGCTATTGTCAAAACAATAGCAGCAACAGCAGCAAAAAATAACATTTATTGAACACACTAACTGTGTGCTTATCACTGTTCTAGAACTTTATATTTATTGATGCATAAACATCCTTGCAACAATGCTATGAAGTACATTGTATTAATATTTGGATTTTGCAGATGAAGAAACCAATGCACAGAGAGGTTATTTAACTTGCCCAAAGTCATCGGAAATAGCACAGCTATTTAGAGTGAGACACAGCTCACATTCAGGGCCCACCCCAGAGTCCACACTCTTAACTACCAGTTAATTACATTGTTAATTAATTCACTTTTGTGTTGGTGGTCCTGTGGTGAGGGAGAAACTGTGTAACTATCCTAGAAATAAAATGCAGGATGGGAATGTGAGTCTGAAAGAAGTCAAGTCTTGGATCAACGGAGAGCCAAGAGCCGGGAGTTAAGGAAGGGTCAGTGGTGAGTGAAAAGGTCCAGACTGCCCAGCACATTGGTGCAGTGGCTCACACCTGTAATCCCAGGACTTTGAGACCAGCCCAGGCAACATAGTGAGACCCTCCCCTCCACAAAAATAATTAAAAGTTAGCTGCGCATAGTAACATGTGCCTGTGACACCAGCTACTTGGGAGGCTGAGGTGAGAAGATCTTTTGAGCTCAGGGGTTTGAGATCAGCTTGGACAACACAGCAAGACCCTGTCTCTACAAAATATTAGAAATTAGCTGGGCATGGTGGTGTGCACCTGTAGTCTTAGCTACTCGAGAGACTGAGCTGGGAGGATCACGTGAGCCTGTCAGGGTTGCCTGAGCCTGGGAGGTCAAGGCTGCTATGAGCTGTGATTGCACCAGCACACTCCAGCCTGGGTGAAAGAGCAAGACCCTGTCTCGAAAACTAAAAAAATGTAAAACTCTACACCATCCTAGGTGGTGGGGTATAGAGGTGAGGGTACTGCCATAGAAGATTGCAAGAAGAGGACATGGAAATTATTATCAGCAATGATCGTGCCTGAAAAGCTGTGGATCCAGCTGCATCATGGAGGCTGAGCCAGAATTTCTCTTATTTTTTGCTTTTTTGTTTTTGCTTTTTTTACGACAAAGTGTCATTCTGATTTCCAGGCTGAAGTGCAGTGGCATGATCAAGGCTCACTGCAGCCTGGACCTCCCTGGAGTCTGAATTTCTACTTAGCTACTCCCAATAAAAACGTGTATGTCGAAAGCTGCCTTTTGCAACAGATTCTCCACCGACATTTTTAATAAAAAATTAAGGCTTTCGCTCAGAATCTCTTATGCAACAGTTCTTCCATATGTAGATAGAGGTGTCAGAACTGACTCAAGTGTTTTATTGGTGAAGAATCTCAGAATCTGGCAATTTTCACCTTTATAAAGAATGTTAGTTTATTATTTATTTATGGCTTTTCTTCTGATTTCCCACTTGCTTTCCTTCTTTGTCTATTTGGTGGTGGGCCTACCCACTGCTATGGGCTCCTTTCATCTGATAATTGTCCATCAGTTTTTACTTACACTGAGTGGTGGATCTGGAATCAAGGGGCCCAGCTGGGTTCCTAGGTAATAGCAAAAATGTCCTGTGGGTGGACTGTGGAGGTTCATGCCCTGAGCTGGGCATCCCCACCTAGGCGTTCAGGCTGAGCCCAGCCAGGGCCAACAGTCTCATGGGTACAGGCCCTGAAAATAGTGCCTTTGCTCAGAGCCAGCAGATGGCTAGTTCTCTCAGGAAATGCCACTCTACTTGGGGCTGTCTGGCTTCCTTGACTGTGTTGGGCTGGCTCTGCTTTCTTGATGGGACCTGGGAAATTCCAGCTTCCCCAGGCTCAAAAGTCCCTGCCCCTGCTAACTCTAGAAGACAGAAATTCACATAAAAGCTAGATTCATGTAAAAGCTAGATTCAGTCCCAACCTAAGCTCTCAGGCTTCTCACTATGCCGGACACTCCCAATGTCAGGTGAAGCCATGTGGGGACATCTAGGCTTGTTCAAGGCCCCTTGCCAGGCTCCACATAAAGCAGACCCTTGTGTGGGTGAGGCATGGTCATAGATGATCTGGATAGTGAATGGGGAGAAAAGCAGTGAGGTTCAGGGGAGGAGCACTGGCCTGGGAATCGGGAAGTTCAAGCTTGGCTTGCCTCTGCATTAACTCTGGAACTTCTCAAGTGCTGAACTAGTGGAACCAAGGACGTCCTCAGATCTGGCCACATGAGAAAGCAGCAAGGTGCAGGAAAACAGCCACAGACATTACAGTCCGCCAGACCACCGTTCGCGACCAAGTGTGCCAGTCACTCACTCATGGCTTTGGCCAAATCATTTCAGTGTCTTCATATATAAAACGGAGCTGGTGATGCCTGACCTGCTCCTCAGGTGCCCAACCAGGAGACCCTAAGACAACATTTCTCTAAGCTTCAAGCAAAATCTTGACACAGACTTGGACTGTCATGCATTACTGGGGCATGATGACCACATCAAAGGAGCAAGCTTATGGATTGAGTGTCAGCTGTAGTTCTCATTCACGCTTCACAGCCACCATGTGGGGCAGGTGTTACCACACCTGGCAGGTTTCAGACAGGAACCCTGAGAGCATATTAGGTTATGGGCACCATCAGAACTGGAAGGATTACTTTCAAGTCCCATTTCTAGCACACCTGTAGGGTCTCAATGTGTGTTTGCTGAGTGAAAGAAGGAACTTCCCCACCCCACTCATCCTATGTTCTTCTGTGTCAACTATTCACCCTTGGAGGGCAAAGAGTGGGGCGCCTCCTTGGCCTTCGTTCTGCAGTCACTTTTCATGGGGAGAGTGCTCCCTTTCTGACCTCCTGAGATTCCAGTCACTGGCATGAAAACCCACCCTTGGCTGCTTCATTCCCTGACAGGTGGGGAGTGATGCCTTTTACCATTTATGAAAAAAATGTAAATGGTGACAAAAGCTATTTTTATAATGTTTTTATCTATTCCATGACTGACATCAATAACACATAACAGTTTCATTGACATTGTATCGCATCCAATGGGCCCAGTGACCTGATTCAATGTCAGTAGAAAAGCCTCGTACATCATCTCCGTGGCTGAATTGCAACAGATCCATTACCAACGCTTCAACCCCAGAAGTGTCCTGGAACCGATGCCAAGTCCATTTCAAGTCCTCCTTTCCAGTCTTCCTGGTTTGTAACTGCCTTAGCTCTCTTACCATGGACTCAGTCGCCCTTTGGCTCACCCCCTTAAACTGCTCCATCCCTGGACTTACCGAGTTTGAAGGGTCAGGACAGGTCTGCATTTGGTACTGTGTGTCACACAGTAGGAGCTCAATTTATGAATAAAAGAGAGGGGGAATGGCGGGGAGGAGGAAAGAATGTGGGTCTACACCTTAGTTACAGCGTAAGTGCTTGTGCATGGTTCTGTGTTCCTTGCAGCACTAGGACTTGGCTAGAACATCCATAACAGCTCAGGGTCCTTGGAGGAGTAAAACTTATTCTCATTTCGGCAGCTGGCTCTGGTGGGACTGAATCTAGTCAGAAAAGAGAAAAGGATTTAGGACATTTTTGTAAAATGAAAACCTACTGTGGGAGAGAGCTCCCTGCCCCAGACTTCAGCCCCAGGACCTGAAGCCAGTCAGCACCTGAGGAAGAGGAGGCTGCCTAGCCAGGCACCTGTGCTAGACTCACAGAGAGAAGCCTCCCAGCCAGGCCCACCTTAGTTCTCCTCATCTTCTCAGCTACACAAAATGGGAACGGACATTGACTCTGCAATCTTATTACATGGGTTTAAGAGAGCCCTCACTAATATTGCAATATGTGTGTCATTTGTCTCACTAGTAAGGCTGTTTAGTAGTCAAAACTGTAGAAAATTGAATATACACTTACTGTGTAAAAATGATATGCTTGGTTAGTGATAGTTTAAAAGAAATAAGTACATCTATCATAGATGAGCAGGCTGTCAGCTCTTTATATGTAAGAAAAATATTGAACACAAATGTGATGAATGTTGGGCACTATTTTACAAAAGTTATCCAACAAAGTTGGTTTACAGTAAGTTCTTCCAAGCAAAGAGGAAGACAAAAGGAAAAGAGAGAGACAATGTATAGAAGAAAACAAGAGATAGGGGGTGGGGAACAAGGGGAGAAACCAAGGGAAAAAAGAGCTCCAAAGTGTTGAGAGAAAAGGCCCTAAGCATTGTCCTCACTCTGGCATTGCAGTAGCCCTTCCCTGCTCCTGCATCCCTCTACTTGGAAAAAGTTTCCTCCCCAGTGGGAGCTCAGATGGGGAGGGGTAAACCGACTGCAGAAGATTCCACGTCATGGAGAATGGCTGATGAACACTCGGTAGTTCCATCCCCAGGCCACCGGAAAAGGCACTCGGAATGGATTTTGCTATGGCCTGGAGGCAAAAGTCAGGTAGACTAAGAGAAGAAAGTTGAACTAGTGATCAACAGTCGTACTTGGGGAGTGGCTCCATAAATAATGAAGTTCCAGGTGGGAAGGGAATTCTAAAATAATGTGAGGAGCTCCCGTTGGGGTGTTGGGGTGCTAAGGGGGCTGGTTGTGTGACCTCTAAGCTGGGCCCTGGGATGGAGGTGGGCCCCTGTCTGGGGATGGAGCAGTGAGGAGGTCAGTAAGTCCATTGGGGTCAGCTCCAAGGAGCCTGGGGACAGGGAATTCGGTGGAGGAGGACAGAGAAGACAGAGGAGGCAGGAGGCCCATTCCTGGAGGACATGGGACTTGACTGAGCTTTGAACCTGAGTGGGTAGAGAGTTCTTCCAGTCCGAGGCAGAGGGTGCCCACCCTCCATTTGGTTGGAGCAGAGAAAGGGTGCATTTGAGGGCAAAGGTAACAGAGATAAGACCGGCGAGAGCTATCTGGCAGCGTCTATCTTGGCATACAAGTAGGGCTTGAAATCAAATTCAAACGGCCTCCTTTGAGATCCAGTAGTTAGAGGGCAGCCACAGAGGGCGTCCGAGCCAGGCAGAGTGAGAGTGAGAATGTGATAGAGTGGAGAAACTCATGATGGGCCGGGAGGGTGCTCTTCCCTCCCCAGGACTTTGATCTCCAGAGATCAACGTGCCTCCACCAGCACGCCCTCCTCTCCCACATGCATCCTGCTACACCTCTGCACTGTCTGGGTTTCCCATGAGGACAGAGCTTCAAAGTGAGACCCAGGGGCTGAGGGGAGATTCAGAAGCACTCAGGAGAGGAAGGTGCAGAGATGGGCCTGTGGGAGCTCAGGAAGGTGAGTGTCTCCTCTGCCCAGCTCAAGCTTAGGAGAAAGTGGGAAGTGAGCTGGGAGTTCTGTGCCTCGCTTTACCTCTTCCCTATTTCCCTAGTCTTACCTTCATTCCATTCTTCCTTCCTTCTCACTCTCTTCCTTCTTTTCTCCTTTTTCAATTTGAACCAACACTGGCCTGGTACTCACTACCAGCTAAGAATTGTTAGAAACAACTTGTGAGTATTATCTCATTTAATCCTCATAACAACCTCGTATGTGGCAAGCACTGTTACTGAGGAATCAATGGGCTCCCTGCTTAAGGCACATAGAGGCCAACACATGACACCAGCTTTTGAGAAAAGAAAAATTTGTTTGCAATTCTACTGGCAAGGAAACATGAGGAAACACTCAAATCTGTCTCCCTAAGCTGGAGGCTGGGTCAGGTTTTATAAGCATAGGGTAATGAGGTGTGATCTGACTGGATCTTGCAATGGGGTGATGCCAGGAGGCATGATCTGATTGGATCCTGCCGTGGGGTGATGCCAGGACTCAGTATGATTGGGTCCTGATCCTGCCATGCATGTCCACTTCTTTTCAGTCCCCACTCTTTGGGAGTCCTTACACTCCCTCCTGCTTGCCCACTTGGCTCATCTGGGCATGCGGAGTTTATGTGACCTTCAACCTGGGGGTTCATGGCAGCTGAATGACAACTCACAACTTTGTTACATAAAAGTTGAACCAGGTGGGTGTGGTAGCTCAAGCCTGTAATCCCAGCACTTTGAGAGGCCAAGGTGGGAGGATCATTTGAACCCTGGTTGAGGCTGCAGTGAGCTGTGACTGTGCCACTGCCCTCCAGCCTGGGCAATAGGAGTGAGATCCTGTCTCAAAATAAATAAAAAAGTAAATAAATAAATAAATAAAAAGTTGGACCAGACTGGTCTAAAGCAGTTACAGTACTATAATTATCCCCTTTTTATAGGTGAGAAAACTGAGGCTGGGGGGAAGTTAAGCATTGTGCCAAGTCGCCCTGTGAGTAAGTGGCAGAGCTGGGATTTGAACTCAGTCTATCTGGTTCCACTGTCTGAACTATGGACAGAATTATGCCTCTGCATAATTCTCCCTCCCCAATGTTGCCCCCCTCAAACAAACAAACAAACACCAGTAATGTTCTGGAGAGACCCCAGGTGTTCAGTGAGAGTATTTTGACTCTGTCTTCTCCTGTCTGGAGCTTGTCCTTATTGGAGCTGGGAAGGTGGTTCCAGGGATGAGGGTGATAGGGTGGGATACAGGAAGCTCCCCTCCGTGAAAGGCAGGAAGATTAAATCTTCACCCAGCTCTGGTAGTCCCAAACTTTATACCTCTGGGCTTGTATTCACTGTTCCCCCTTCTGAGTTTCCAATGTCCATCATACTACTCTGTATGCCCCTGCATACCGATAGCTTAGATTCTACTTGTAAGTGAGAAGTTGAGATCTTTGCTTTTCTGTTCCTGAGTTACTTCACTTAGGATAATGGCTCCCAGCTCCTTTGAAGTTGCTGCAAAAGACATTATGTCATTCTTTTTTATGGCTGAGTAGTAGTCCATGGTGTATATATGTCACATTTACTTTGTTCACTCATCAGTTGATGGACATTTAGGTTCATTCAATATCTTTGAATTGTGAATTGTACTTTAGTAAACACATGTGTGTAGGAGTCTTTTTGATGTAATGAGTTCTTTTCCTTTGGGTATCCAGGAGTGGGACTGCTGGATGGAATGGCAGATCTACTTAGAGTTCTTTGAGAAATCTCCATATTGTGTTCCATGGTGGTCATGCTAATTTACATCCTCACCAGCAGTGGATATGCTTGGGGATGTGATTTTTAAGGAAGGGATGACACTCATTACTGAAGTATGGTGAGTAGAGCCCTGGGTGTGGGTAGAGCCCTGGGCCAGGCCTGGAGGAGCAAAGGGAGGAAAGAAGAGGGGAGTCTTGACTTCCTAGGGGTTCATACTTAGGCAGCCCTGCTACTCTAAAAGTCTGAGGGTTCTTATACTTATCTGAGTTAGGAAATCTGGTAGTCATGAAGTTGACTTGCGTCTTTTCAGCTGGGGAGACAGAGATATGTGACAGGTTGGTGAGTGCCAGGGCCACTTTGGGTCAGCAGTGGCAGGGCTTCCTACATGTCAATGCACGCTCAACATTCAATTCATACCCAGCTCATTCCTCAGTGAGGCTTCTCCTCCATGGGCAGGCTCTCTGCATCCCTCCTGGCCAAGCCCTCTCTTTCTTTACCTCCAGTGCTGAGGGGAGGAGGGAGGAAGAGAAGAGAAGGGGTGATTGCCAAAACCCTGGAGTCCATGCAAACCAAATGGAGGAGATTCTATCTTCACTTTGCACAAGGCATGGAAGAAGCTGAGAGAAGGGCCAAGTGTGAGGTAGGCAGTGGCCCAGGCAGAGTCTCCATGCAGAATGTTCACATCACCCTTGGGACAGCCTGGCCAGCAAACCTGACTTTGGTGCACCAGTGACCTTCTCATTGGCCCTGCAAATAGCACATCCTCACTGGAGCTCTGGCTTTCTTGCACAAATCCTGATGCCTCCTGAGATATCCTCCCAGCCCACTGCCCCTTCCATCATTGCCCACCCCTCCTCCACACAGGGAAATTGATGTGTGGAGTGGGACTCATTATGAAGTTGAATCCTTAGCCTTTTTCTTGGAGAAGGGACCTGCCCACCACTGGCCCTGCTATATGTGTCCCTTATCTGGTCCATCTTGAGCCACACAGACCCCAGACCACTGCCCTGAGGTCCCTCCTCGTCTGTGTGGCCGATTTCCCATCTGGGATCATTCTCACCTCTATCCTTCCACCCCAGGGATGTTCCAGAACTGCCCTCTTCCTCCTGCTCCCTTATCCTGTCTTATTTGTAGGAGTTCTTTATATATTCCAGTTAATAACCCTCTGTCAGTTTGCCATCTATTTGCTACACAGTCTACTATTTTAATTTTGCCTGTAATTTTTTTTGCAGTTCAGAGTTTTACAATTGTCTTTCACTTATTTATTCAACAAATATTTATTGAATATCTACTGATGTCAAATTATCAGCATTTTCTTTGTCTTTTTTACTTCTTGTTTGAAAAGAACTTTCTTATCTTCTTCTCTGATTTTATAGTAGTTTTTTATGTTTAGATTCTGTAATGCCTACATTTATTTTTTTCAAATGGTATGAGATAGGAATTTCAATATATATTTTTAAATGTATACTATATTTCATAGGCCCTCCTGTCTCTAGTCTTTACTAAGTTCTCATATGGACACAGATCTATTTCTGAATTCACTTTTCTGTTCTACTACTCTGTCTATTCTAGTGCTGATACAACTTGCTTTTTATCAAAATGGGATTAAAACATATTTTGGACAAACACTCCTTCTCTTTTATCTTTAAATTTTTTACAGTTTCTTGGCTCTTCTTGCACAGAAAGTCTTCTATTTAAATATCAGAATCAGATTGTCAATTTCCATGAAGAATTTTGTTTGTCTTTTGATAAATTCTAGGTTGAATTCATGAATTTATTTTGGGAAAAGGGTTAGATTTTCCATGCTGAAGCCTCCCTTTCATGAACACAGTTTCTGTCTTTGTTACTCCAGTTTTTGGCCCACCTCCTCAGGGTCTTCCTGGGCAAGACCACTGTCCTCAGATGTCTGTATATCTGAATCTTTGCCTTCCTACTAACTATACTGTCTCATCTCCTGCTATTGTTATACCCGGGTAGTGGGGAGAATGCAAGCATCCAGAGAAATCTAATGGCCCATTTATAGTTACAAAACAAATAACAAAGCCAAGACCAGGATTTAGGTCCCTAGACATTCACCCACCTCATGGTCAGGCCCCAGCCACTGAACTACCACATTCCTGTAGCTACTGCCTCCCCCCAGTGCTTCATCTCCATCCCTCACACCTCCTTGCTACCCAGCCCTACAAAATACAGCACTTTAAGCCACTGTATATGCACATGGCTGCCCATGAGCTCAGGACGTTTATTTGAATGCTTTCTTAGTGCTTACTGACAGCCAAGTCTGGTGTTATATGCGGGATACACCAAAATGAATAGGACCCCTGGCCTAAGGGTGCTCACAGGGAATGAGATGTGTGCACCCAAGTAACAGGTGTCACAAGTGTGAGAGGATGTCATAGTCTGTTTGCACTGTTATAAAACTGTCTCATAAATGTGTGTCTTCTAAACCACAGAAATTTATTTCTCACAGTTCTGGAGCCTGGGAAATATAAGATTTTATTTTATTTTATTTTATTTATTTATTTAATTTTTTTGAGATGGAGTCTTGTTTTGTTGCCCAGGCTGGAGTGCAGTGGCACGATCTCGGCTCACTGCAAGCTCTACCTCCCAGGTTCACACCATTCTCCTGCCTCTTCCTCCTGAGTAGCTGGGACTACAGGCGCCCGCCACTACAGGAGCCCACCACTACATCTGGCTAATTGTTTGTGTTTTTAGTAGAGACACAGTTTCACCGTGGTAGCCAGAATGGTCTTGATCTCCTGATCTCATGATCAGCCATCCTCTCAAAGTGCTGAGATTACAGGGGTGAGCCACCGTGCCTGGCTGGGAAATATAAGATTAAGATACTGGCAGATTTGGTGTCTGGTGAGGGTCTACATTCTGGTTCATCTGTAGCACTTTCTTGCTGCATCCTATATGGTGGAACGGGCGAGGCAGATCTCTGAGCACAAACTTATTCATGAGAACTCTGCCTCATAATCTGATTACTTCACAAAGGTCCCACCTCCAAATATCATTACATTGTCAACTAGATTTCTGCTATTAATTTGGGAGTGACACGGACATTCTGATTATAGCAGAGGATGTGTCTGGGTATGTCTGATGAACTGGTGAGTGAGCAACTACGCATTGATTTGCAATGCAGGTTTTGTCAGTGGTGGGGATGTTTACAAGGGAGCCAGGAAGGAATCAGGATATACTACCAGATACTGATTGAACTGTACCCACTGTTTCTTGTGGACTTATAACTTAGCCCTGTAGAGAGAGGTGCTGTAGGCAGAGCCTAAGGGAAGGCTCTTTTGCAGCCTTGGAGACACACAGGACCCAAGGAACCCTGCTTGATCATCAGTGCCCAAGCACAAACCAGAGTAGGTGAACTCTGAAAATCTTTGGGCAGTGAAGAGCCCAGGGAACATGGCCACCGTGTGACCCTATCAGCCACGCCCAGGCTGTGACTGGTATACCACCAGCACCCGTCTTCTCCTGAAGGCTCTGAGCAACTGCAGCATGGGAGATCCCCACTCTGGGGGACATCAATGTCCTCAGAGGCAAACAGACTCAGGTTTGAGTCCCAGATCCAATAATGAAAGCTTGTGCTCCTCATTACAGTACCAACTGCTAGAGTAGACAAACGGAAGGAAACTCTCCTTGATTCCTATGGGATGGGGATTCAAATAGTAGCTCAGTGGACATCTGACTCTGAAACCCGCATGCCTGCCTGGTGTGAGGTGTCCAGAGACCTTAAAAACAGATTATTTGCCACTTTCCATGTGACCTGGTTCTCACAGAGGCTACTGCCCTGGGGTAGTTGTGTTGTTTTACTTGGAATCACTGATTTAAAGCAAACTTCAGGCAATTTGACTGGCACAACTTATGCCATATCTCTGTAGCACTGGTGCTTTGAATTACATAATGTTATTTAAATTAATATTTAATTTACTGTAAGAGGGAACTAGTGGATGAGATAAAATAAAGGCAAGGGTAAAGGGTAAAATAGACACATGACCTCAGCCACAAAAGTTAGAGGACAGGGACCTACAGGACCTGGATGGTCAGAACGGAACCCAGAGAAGAGACTGAGATAGTAGAGGGGGGAGGAGAGAGGTGGCCAGGACTGGAAAGCAGCAGGGAACGTGCAGTCAGCCTTGGAGGATAAAGGGGTGCAACTGGGAGTGAGGACTGGGAGCTGAGCCTGGTGCAGAAGAGCAGAGGCAGGTGTGAGGGGTAGTGGGTGGCTGATGGGGCACAGGATCGGGCCCTGAGATGAAAGGGATGCAGGTTAGGGAATGGGAGCCCAGCCGGTGTTGAAACCCACGGGAAGGATCTAGCAGGGTTTTAGGAAGACTAAGGGTGACTGTGGGTTAATGAGAAACATCAAAGGAGATCAATAGGTTGGAGCAAAGTGGGTCCAGGCCTCTGTGAGCAGACAGACCTTCCTAGAGAAAAACGAGCCCAGCCGGAAGCTCCGGGTTGTGGTCTGGAGACATGTCTAGTCAAACCTTGATCAAGGCAGAGACCTCACAGGCTCAGACAGAGAGAATGAGAACTCCTGCATGGAGTCAAAGCCAGCCATGGCTTTTCATTCAATTTACGTGTACCTGTACTGTAGGGCACTCATGAAAAGTGATGGGGAGCAAACTGAGAAAGATGAAAGAACAGAGTTCTTTCTGCAAAGTATAATCACTGTGCAGGATTCCTTTCCACACTCAGGCTCTGAGAGTCTGGAAGTCCAAGGTCAAAGTATTTACAGGGATGGTTTCTTCTTAGGCTTCTCACCTTGGTTTTCAGATGGCTGCATTCTCACTGTGTCCTCACATGGTCATCTTTCCATTTGTGTTTTCTGTGTCCTATTCTCATCTTTTTTATAAGTCCACTGATGCTGTTAGATTGAAGTCCACTCAAATGGCCCCATTTTTAACTTAATTACCCCTTTAAAATCGCTATCTCCAAATACAATCACATTTTTGAGGTACTAAGGATTAGGGCTTCAATATAGAAGTTTGGGGATATACAATTCATCACATAACAAGGACCAGGTGAGATTTATTCCAGGTTTGCAACTTTGGCATGCTATATAAAAATCAGTTAACATAATCCACCATACTAACAGGCTAAAGAAGAAAAAGCATGTGATAGTATCAATTGTTGCACAAAAAGTGTTTGACAAGCTTGCACAGGCATTAATGATAAAAACTTTTAAAAAACTAGGAATAGAGAAAAACTTTATTTTTTAAGACAGAATCTCACTGTCACCTAGGCTGGAGTGCAGGTTCAGTGACGTAATCATGGCTCACTGCAGCCTCAACTTCCTGTTTTCAAGTGATCCTCCCACTTGAATAGCTGAGACTAAAGGCACACACCACTGCAACTGGCTAATTTTTGTATTTTTTTGTAGAAACAGGGGTCTCAGTATGTCCCCCAGGCTGATCTCCAACTCCTTGTCTCAAGCAATCCTCCCATCTCAGCATTCCAATATGCTGGGATTACAGGAGTGAGCCTCTGCACCTGGCCAAAAAACTTCCTTGACATAGTAAAGAACACACATACACACACACCACACCCTACAGCTGATATCAGGGGAAGAATATCCACTCACATCATGCCTATTCAACATTGTACTGGAAGTTCTAGCTAGTGAAATAGAAACAAAAAAAACTTACTGACTGGAAAAGAAGAAATAAAATTTTCTCTATTTACAAATGACATGATTTTCTATATAGAAAAATCTCAAAACAGCCCTCCATTTAAAAAGAAACAAAAATCATGCTCCTAGATCTAAAATACTTACCATGTTTGCAAGATCAATACACAAAAATAAATTGTATTTCTATACACCAGACATGAACAAAATATTTTAAAAATCATTTACAATTATTAAAAACATACCTAGGTTTAAATCTAACAAATTATGTATAGAATCTGTTTATTGAAAATTATAAAATATGGATTAAATAAATTTAAAAAGACCTAACTAAATGGAAGGATATACTATGTTTATGGATTGGAAGATTAAACACAGTAAAGATGGCAGTTTCCTTTAAACTGATCTCTAGATTTAATAAAATTTCTATCAAAATCCCAGCAAGGTTTATTGCAGAAAAAGACAATCTTATTCTAAAGTTTACATGGAAAGAAAAGGGATCTGGACAAATGATCTAAAACAACTTTGAAAAGAAGTATAAAATAAAAAGAACCAGTCTAACTGATGTTAAGGGTTACTATATCTATAGCAATCAAAATAGTCTGGTTTTGGCATGGAGATAGATACATGGATCAGTGGAACAGAAATGGAACCCAGAAATAGTTTAAAATATGCCCAAATGATTTCAACAAGGTGTAAAAGCAATTCAGTGGACAAAGGATAGCATTTTCAACAAATAGTAATGGTGCAATTGGACATCCATAGGTAAGAAAGTAAACCTTCGTCTAAATCTCACACCTTATACAAATTCAGACCAAAATGGATCACAGACTTAAGTGCAAAGCTGTATCTATTTCAGAACAGGAGTAAATCTTTAGGACCTAGGACTAGGCAAAAGTTTTTAGTCTTCTCACACACACACACACACACACACACATTTTATGAAAGGAAAAATCGATACATTAGACGTCATCTAAGTTAAAATAACTTTTGCTATTAAAAAATTGTAAAGATGAACAAACTGAGAGAAAGCATTAGCAAGTCACATATCCAATAAAGGCCTCATATCAAGAATGTAGAAGGAAGTCTTTAAAGTCAGTAGAGAAAATGAACAATCCAATTTGAACATGGGCAAAAAAACATGAACAGACATTTCACTGAAGAGGACATACAGATGGCAAAAATAAAAGAACACGAAAAGATATTCAACATAATTAGCTATGGAAGTAATTCAAGTTAAAACCACAATGAGGAAAACTCACATAACATGCAGAAGAGAAGGCTGTGTAAAGGCAGAGGGAGAGACTGGAGTGTTGCATCTTGAAGACAAGAAATGCCAAGGACAGCCATCTGGCAACTCCAGAGGCCAGGCGAGAGGCATGGAGGATTCCCTCACCCTGAGCCTTCAGAGAGCGCGTGGCGCTGCTGACATCAATTTGGGACTTCTAGCCTTCTGAACTACTGTGGGCAATAAATTTCTGTTGTGTTACAAAATTGCAAACACACAATGATATCTCACTACTCACCAATCAGAATGGCTAAATGAAGAATCCTGGTTTCAACATATGCTGGTGAGGATGCAGACAACCCAGACCCCTCCTCCACTGCTGATGGGAATGTAAAATGCTACAATCACTCTGGAAAACAGTTGGGTACTAAAACTAAGTACCCACTTACTATACAGCCCAGCAATTATACTCTTGGGCATTTATCCCAGAGAAATGAAAAATCTGTGTTTACATAAACACCTTTATGTGAATGTTTATAGCAGCTTTATTTGTTATAGGCAAAAACTGGGAACTATAGTAAGTGCATGCTTAGTTTTATAGGACACGCCCAACTGTTTTCCAGGGGGATTATACCATTTTACATTCCCCTCAACAGTGGAGGAGGGGTCCGGGTTGTCTGCACATGTATATATCTAATATATATATTTGAAATAACAAAAGTACAGAGCTCAAGGATAGAATAGTAAAGTTAGTGATAGGACAGGAGTGGATATAGCTGTAAAGCTCTAGCACAAGAAAACCTGTAGTAATGAAACAGTTCTTTATCTACATTGTGGTGGTTAAAGGAATCCATATATCTGATAAAATTGCAAAGAACTACACACACAGACACACACACACACATATAAGTAAATAAATGAGCACATGCAAAACTGGTAAAACCCAAATAATCTCTGTGGATTATATCAATATCAATTTACTGATTTGTTACTGTATTATATTTACGCAAGATGTTACCATTGGGGAAAACTGGGCGAAGGGCGTATGGAGTTTTCCCGTAAGTTTTCCTTCAACTTCCTGTGAATCTATAATTAGTTCAAAACAAAACATTTTTAAGAAATTCAAGAGGAGACTTAGAGAAGAACTTTGTATGGATAGGAGGGATTCCAGGAGATTTACAGGTTGGAGGGTCACCAGTATTTGTTTAAACCAAGGATTTAGGTAAAATCACTCCAAGAATCTGAAGAAAGTTTCCACCTCAGCATTTAAACATCTGGTGGGGGAGGCCCTACGGAGTGGAGAGAAATGTAAGGGGAACTCTACACAAGGGAAAGTCCTGGCTGTGAGAGAAGAAAGTATCTCAATTAGGAAGGAGTGTGGACTGAGAGGATGCAAGCGAGAAGTTCAGTAAGTTGGAGTGAAGCGTCTGTGGTGTTTAGTGCTCTTGACGAGCTGTGTCAGGGTTGTGAAATAATAGGATGATGGAGTGATTCAGGGAAAAATGGGAGTAGTGAGCACAGGAGGTGGAAAAAAAATTGAAGATCTCTAGAAACTGGTCCTTTGCCAAGCCTTGATGTTGGGCAAGGGGGACAGCTGGACCATTTATTAGCTTGTTTACTCTATTACTAAAATAAGCCTAGCAATATTCTAGGTTTGAGGACCTGAGTGATCCTGGGGAAGAAGCTTCCTAAAGAAAACATTGAGGCATCTCAGGCTTTAATGACTCAGCACTGGAATTGGATTAATGTGATACGTGTGTGATTCACTACCTAGTTCTGCCACTATCTTGCTGTGTGATCTTCAGCAAGTTACTTGCCTTGTCTGAGCCTAAAGAGTATGTGTGTTGTTCCTTTTTTTCCCATCTTTTCAGCACCCATTTCCCCTAACTGTGCAGTTCCGCCTCTAGACAAGAAAGAAGACTCCCATCCTTGCTTTGGTACTCCTGTAGCTGTATGCCTCCCGACGGGACAAGAGAATGTTACTGGATAAAGCCAATGCTTCCTGCTCTAGACCACAGCAGCTAGGTGGGCCCCCTGCCCAGATGACCCTAAGCCCACTTCTAGAACTTCATTGACTTCTTTTTTGGATCTTACCTCCCAAGTGCAGACCACACACTGGGCTAGAGTTGTGGTCAAGGGTCTGCTGTTTGCAAGTGTAGACAGAGCTGGAACTTGTGATCTTGGTGTCTACACATAAGAATTGAAGGCTGTTTATGAGGCAAGAGAGAGAAGAGTGGGAGAGGGAGTAGTCAGTAAGCTGGAGTGGGAGGGTTGGGTGCATTGTCCATGTGTAGCTAAAATTCCAAGGTGTTTAGAAATTCTAAACTCAAGCCTGACCTTCCATGTTGTTATGAAGCTTTATTTGTCAAGGTGGGAGGATATCATATTTTAAAAAATAGTTTTTAATGTGATTTGTAACATTTAGAAATGTTTGTACTGTCATGCTGGGCTCTGTAAGTGTTCAGATGGGGCCTGTGACAGTCGCCTTGGAGGAATGTCCCCTCCGGGATTATGTGCAGTTTGGGGAGACAGGGACTTCATTCCAATGCCTTCCTTCTATGGAAGCAGCAGAAGACCCTTGAGCCTACCTCTTCGAGAGTCTTCTTTCTTTGTCAATGATGATTGATATTTCTAATGTTAGTGGTCAGGTACATGACTTCAGCTCAGATAATCATATTCTCTCTTACTGGACTTGAGACTTGGGTGGAATGACTTTGACTAAAGTAAATTTCAGGCGATGTTCATTCTAGCAGGAGTGGATGCCTGAGTTGGGGCATACCTGTTCTGACTCAGATCTTATAGCTGGGCCCCACCTTCTACTCCAGACTCTCTTTCCCATAGGCTCTGGAAGTTCCCCAATATCCTTCTCATTTGTGCTTCATCCAACTGGCACATTTCTGTAGGTTACCATCAGTTAATCGTGTGACTATTTTTCTAGGCCTCAGATTTCTGTTTTGTCCATGACCTCACAGGGTCTTCTCGGCTCTGATGCCCAGCAGCTCATGTTGCAGAAGTTTCAGTAGCTACTCAACTTTTCCAAACTAACAAGTTCATACTTGTAAATGGCAGGTTTCTCAGCTATTCATGCCCCCCAAATAGCATGAGCTGGGTAGAGCTGGGGGACAGGAGAATGAGCGGGGAAGGACATTGGACTTGGGGGGAAGCTGATATGTCCATGGCCTTGAAGTGGACTGCTATTGAGGAATTTCTGGGTTTGGTCTTTGTACCAAAGGCAACTGTGTGACCAACATTGTTTAATGGGTTCAGGGTGACCCTAAGTTATTCCACCTGAAGGCCAGAAGAATCCAATTCCAGCTATGTGCTTTTTATTAAATGATTGAATTTAGCCCAATCTAATTAGATCACACTGGTGCCAGTTGGAGGCCCTGAAGGTCACTGGATTCTTCAAGGTGGTGTGAGTTAGTATCTGCCCCAGGGAGCTCATAGGCTGCACACTGGCTTGACAGGCTTTCCCAAAGCACCACTCCCGTCTTCTCGCTCTTACTCCTCCTGAGCAAGAGAACATTTGCACCAACCTCCAGAGCCTAGAGATGCAACATATGCAACATATACATTTTAAGAATAAAAAAAGGTAGCTGATTTTTCAGAATCCATATAACCAAAAGTGCTAGACCTTTCTACCCATCTCCACACCCCTCCCTTACCCACTCAAACCATAAATATGGAAAGAGGGTGATTCAGTATAATTCCATTTGGCCAGGGCTGGAGTGGTGTCTGGAACACTCCTTCAGAATGATGGTAGACAAAACCTCTGTGCTATCCAGACTCCGGGCTGTGTGACTGGATTGCAAAGTGGTGGTGGTGTTGTCCTCTTTCTTAATGTGGAGAGCTCTGGCAGTGAGTGTGGACAGGGAAGTTTGGAGGCTTGATGAGTTTGTTCTTTAGTACACAGCTCACTCTGTTCCTAGCCCCCTCTGCAGATGACAGGAGGTGCTAGACGGTGGAAAGTAAGATGTGTAGTGCTGTAGGCAGAAATTTGATATGGTGTAATTACTGTACATTAAAATAGATGGAATTTGGATTTGAAAGCAGAGCAGACCATATCTTACGTGATGATGAGAAGGGACACATCACCCTACACGGCTCGCATGTGCCTGAAAGAGCGTTCCAGCCTCTGAAAATGGCACATGGACCAAAACGTCCAAATAAACACCTCATTGCCGAGAGTGGGAGGGGGAGGAGGCTCTCACCGAGGCAGTTGAGAGTAGACGTGAATCAGAAACTACAATCGTATGAACCATCTTTTGGTTCAAACTTTTACTTGAATATGAGGTATTGCAATTCTCTTTTCAGAACCAAACCGGAGCCATGCTAATTCTTTTCTGGAGAGGATAGAGAAAAGCAATAGAATCTCCCAAGGTTTTACTGAACCACTTGTGCCAGGCTAGGTCAAGAAGTGATATGAGGAAGATACATGTTCTAAGGGGTTTGATAGTTTATTTGGCAATCTAAGGACCAGTGTAAATAATTTTTCAAATACAGTCTATAATTGAATATTATTACACATAATGCAAGTAGGGATGTCCAAAACAAGAGCATGTGTTGGGAAGGTTCAACTTGAGTGGAGTGGATTCAAGTAGACAAAGGGCAGGAACGTGTGCTATCTGATTGAAGGTGGGGGAACAGCTTGTGAAATAGTGCACAGGTGAACACAGAGATGCTAGATGCATGCAGACATGGGAGGAAAAGAGGGAGAACACTTTGGTGGCATAAGACAAAGAGAATTCAAATGCCAGATGGGGATCTGACTAGAGAGTCTAGTGATGCCTTTTTGCCTATATCAACCCTCAGAGCTTCTGATCATAAATATCAGGTTAAATCCTGGGTCAAGCTTCAGAGGGTGGGAGAGAACCATGCGAAGTGTGTGCGGTGACATTTTATTAGCAAGAGTGTCATCCTAGTAGTACTGATTCTAAGGTTTTGGATTTTCCTTTTGTTCATCTATTGATCTTACTGCTTCAGCCAATGGAAAGACAGCATAAAGTAGCCTTAATTCCTCCACAAAGCATTACTGAAATTTTAGAAAAGAAGATGCCACACTGGGTGTCCTGGCCATCAGGCTGGCTTTCTCTGAGTCTAACACTGAATTTCCTGACCTCTCTCCCACATGTCAGAGCTCACAGCTGCCACCACTGAGATGCACCTGTTAGGGTGATTTTCTGAAACTGCTCTTAAAAGACGTTTTAAATATACAAGCGTCACTCCTGGAGGTAAGGCCATTTTGAATGCAAAGTGATCATCACATCTCTTGCAGTCTATTTTTAGACTTCTTTCCTGGAGCCAGAAGAATATGGGCCAACTAGTTAAGAGGGAACTGAAAATAAAGCTTGGACTGCAGATGCCATCACCAGCATTCATGAGCTGAGATAATATAATGGACCATGTATCTGCACTTGCGCTTTACCTCCCTTTTCCTCACTCCCTCTCCTTGAGACCTCTGCCAAGATTGACACCTGGATCATGAAGGGTGGAGAGTTAGCAGGTCTGCAGAAGGCCTCTTGGCCAGCTTGCTGTTCAAAACGACATCTGGCTAGGAGATCATGATTTAGCTCCACCCTCCACCTCCATCTCACACACAAACACACACACACACAAACACACACATCTAAACACACAATTCTGCCCAAGTACCAATGAAGACAAATGGGGAGAAGAGGAAAGTCGCACCATCACCCAAAACAGGGGCTAACAGACATTAATGCCAGCCAGTGAAAGGAATTGACCCTAGTACCACCAATGTCTTTAGAAATACAAAGCGGAATGTGAAAACAGTTATAATGACATCCTTTTACTTGCTTTTATTTGTCTTTGACAGATCTGGTAGAAAAAAATGAGAAAGCTTGAATAATATGACTTTTACCTTATGCAGAATATATCTTTGTTTCTAACACACATATAGGAACTTATATTAGTCAACAAAAACTCAATAAACTTAAAAAATTATAAACATGTTTCACACATAATGTATTTACTTATTAAGTATAATTAAAGCAATAATGACAAATATTTTTAAAACAATAACAATTGTTAGGAAATTTAGCAATACTCTGTGAAATACTTTTTTGCCAAATAAAAATTCAAAATTGTAATTGCATATTTCTATTATATTTATAGAAAAGAAACAATGCAAAAGCTACAGATCAAATCTCAAAAACAGTCAAAGTTCCTCTCCTAGAAAAATTTAAAATATTACATACATCCATTATTTAGTAACATTTTTAACGAATTAAACATTAACTCAATGACATAGAAATATAACAACAAAACTTAACAGAAAATACAGAACCAAATAGATAGAATCAGGATTTAAATACATTAGAAGAAGTAAATAAGTAAAATTAGTTATGTATATGCTTATTCTGTGCATATATATACATACACAAACACATGCAATATTTTAAAACTTTTTGTTTTTGGAAATGCTAGGGATTGCAAAAAAGAGGAAAAATACATGACCAGTATAAATATTGGAGAAAAGGAAACAAAATTATCATGATTTGCAGTTAAACACATTGTCTTTTTCTAAATGTTAAGACAATTGAACAATGATTCAAAGTAACATGAAATGTAACTAAAATAAATGTCAAGATTCTCTTTGAAATTGAACAAAATGATTTTAAAGTATATGAAGAAATCAATTTGTCAAGAAAAAAAAGTTATATCTGGTAATGCAGAAAGTCTTGCCTATATACATTATCAAGCTACAATAACAAAATCAGTATGGTTTGGCCTTTTTTTTTGACAGGCCAATGGACCAGAAAAAAAATTCAGAGGCATTCCTAGGTTTTTGTCAAATGGAATTTAAAATCTGTAGTTAAAGGTTATATGACTCAGTCAGTGTGTTGAGACAATGACCAAACATTTGCAAAGAGAAATTTGGTGACTGATTTATGTAAATAAAATGTTTAAATGTAAATTATAAAATTAAAAAAAATTAGAAGCAAATGTGGGTATATATATCACTGACAGATAAAAGAATAAAAGGGGAGGCTGAGAAAAGTTTAATTCTAAAATGTGTAATACTTTGCCCAGTTTGTCTTTCTACTTTAATTATAGTACATTTTAATCCTAATACAATTAAAATGCTTTCCATCATAGCAAATATATTAATTAGCTCATTTATGGTAGGTTTGTTTTCTTGCTTGGAAAATCGTGTGTGTGTGTGTGTGTCTATGTCTGTGTGTGTGTGTCTGTGTGTGTGTGCATGCACATATTAAAAACAAACACCCCCTGAAAATCAGACTAACATAACATTTAAGAGTATGGATTCTGCCAGTGTGGCAGACTTAATTTCCAACTAAGCATGACCTTAGGCAATTTAATTAATCTTTTTATACTCATTTTACTTATCTGTAAAACGGAAATAACATTTCCTAACTTATTGGGGTGTCCTGATAATGAAATTACTTGGAATATGTAAGGCACTTACAACAGTAGTTGGCAAATTTAAGTATTATATTTGTGGTATTATAATTATTAAAATACTACTAATGAACATGAGAAGGTTCTTTAGAATTAAAAACACACACGAACATTACTAAAATTATTTTACATTAATTTTGTTAAAATAAATGCAATTTAAACATTAATGAATTCTTATTTTTAACCATAAAAATGACAAAACCAAAACATTTCAATTGTCAGCAGGTTTTCAGAGAAATAAACACTCTATTAATTGGTTTCAAACTGATTTTATTTTTTTCTTATTCTTAATTGAAACTTAATTTCAAACTTAGCAGTGCAACTTGGCAAAACCTAATAAAATATTAACAATACATATACTTTTACTCTAACAGTTCTTCACCGGTAATACATCCTATGGAAATTATACATGGACAAATGTTTAGCTGCAAGAATGATCTTTCCAGTGTTTAGAAAATTGGCATGATTTCTTTTTTAAATGTCTGATAGAATTCTTAGGTAAAACCATCTGAGCACAATGCTTTATTTTCTGAAAGGTTATTAATTATTTATTCAATTACTTTAATAAATATGGGCCTATTCAGATTATTGATTTCTTGTGTGAGTTTTGGCAGAGAGTCTTTTAAGAAATTGGTCCATTTCATCTAAGTTATCAAATTCGTGAGCATAGAGTTAATTCTAATATTCATTTGTTATCTTTCCAATATGTAAGGGATCAGTAGTGATGACTCCTCTTTCATTTCTGATATTAGTAATTTTTATTTTCTCTCGCTCTTTCTCTGCCTCTCTCTGTCTGTCTTTTGGTTGCTCTAGCTACAGTTCTATTACTTTTAAAAATACGATCAAAGTGTAACTTTTGAGTCTGTTGATTCTCTCTATTGATTTTTTATTTTCAATGTTATTTATTTCTACCATAATTTTTATATTTGTTTTCATCTGCTTAATTTGGTTTTGATTTTGTCTTCTTTTTCTAGCTTCCTATGGTGGAAGCTTAGCTAACTAATCTTAAATCCTTCTTCTTTTCTAATACGCACATTTAATGCTATAAATTTCCCGGTAAGCACTGTTTCTGCTGCATCCCACAAATGTTGATAAGTTGTAGCTTCATTTTGTTCAAAATATGTCTTAATTTCTCTTAGTATTTCTTTTATTCATACTATTTAGAAACGTGCTGTTTAGTCTCTAGATATTTTAAGATTTTTCAGCTTCTTTCTGTTGATTTCTAGTTTAACTTCATTATGATCTGAGACCAGACATCATATTATTTATATACTTTTAACTCTGTACAAGGTGAATTTTATGACCCAGAACGTGTTATATCTCAGTCCTTGTCCCTTAGGAACTTGAGAAGAATGCGTGCTCTGCTGTTGTTGGATGAAGTATTTTATAAATATCGGTTAGAGCGAGGTGATTGATGGTTCTGTTCAGTTTGACTATATTCTAACTGATGTTTTAGCCTTATGAAACTAAGTTACTGATAGAGGGGTGTTGAAGTCTCAACCACAATAGTACATTTATCTATCAGCTTTTGCCTCGTGTATTTTGGACCTCTGTTATTACACACATACACATGAAGTTTGGAGAATTAACATTTTTATTATAAAATGCCTCTCTTTGTTCTTGATAATTTTCCTTATTGTGAAGTCTGTTTTGTCTGAAATTAATGTAGTGTTTTATTTTTATTACTTCTAGTATGGTATATTTTTCTCCATCTCTTTACTTTTGTATGTCTTTATACTGAAAGTGAAGTTCTTGTAGACAACGTATAGTTGGGTTTTGTTTTTATATCCACTCTGACATTCTCTGACTTTTAATGGGTGTATTTAAACCATTCAGATTTAAAGTGATTATTGATATAGTTGGAGTAATAGCTACCATATTGTAACTATTTTCTATTTGTTGTCCTTGTTCTTTGTTTCTTTTCTTTGCTTACTCTCTTTTTCTGGTTTGAATTGAGTATGTTATATGAGCCCATTTTCTCTTCTCTCTTAGAATATCAAGCATACTTCTTTTTACATTTTTAAGTGATTGCCCTAGAATTTGCAACATATATTTACAATAATCTAGGTCTATTTTCAAATAACATTATACCACTTCAAGTTTAGTACAGTACTGCGTAACACAGTATTGCCATTCCTCCCGCCAGCCCCTTACAACATTACTGTCGTTCATTTTCCTTATATACAAGCTATAGATACTCAATATATTGTTAGTATTATTATTTTGAACAAGTTGTTATCTCTTATATCAATTAAGAATAAGGGAAATAAAATACTTTATTTTACCATCACTTATGCCTTTTCTAAAGTTCTTCCATTTTGTATGTAGATCCATGTTCCTGACCAGTGCTCTTTTCTCTAAGTTGATGTTGTTTACAAGAGTAAAAATTGGGAAACAGAATAAATATTCATCAGTAGGATAAAACCATGGTAAATTCATATAATGGAAAACTATTAAGCTGTTGAAAATAACTGCAAGTTTCCACACTTCACCTGTTCTCCATCTTCCCACTGGTAAATGAATCAGAGCTAAGGAAAGTTCACCAGGAAAAAAAAATTCCAGGCATCCTGTGAGCGCATTTCAGAAAGAATTAACCATCTCTACCTTCTCTTGTGCTTCTGAGAGTGTTTTCCACTGTTGGTGGAGTGACAGAGGCTGTGAGGAAGGAGAACAGAGTGCCCAAGCACAGCAGGACACAGAATGTAGACCCGTGGGCTAGAGTTGTGGGGGTGCTCAGAGCAGGGTCCCCCATTAAACTTTGCAAAGTGCAGCTCTCACAACATGGGGTCAGGTGGCTGGAGAGGGGCTATTCCTTTGTCCTGTTAATTACTTGGGTTGTTACTACAGGCATTGGAATATGACTGATTTCCCCCAACAAGCATTAACTTTGCCTACTCCTCATTCAGAAAACTAAGCTTTGTTGTTCTACTAGCTTCAGGAAAGGGAGAAGACTTTCCCAGAGGAAAAGAGGGGGAAAAGTATCTTTCTTTCTTCATAATTTTAGCACAACCTAGACCCTTGGAAGAACTTCAGAAATCTAGATATGGGCAACATTTTAAAGATAACTTCAGGACTCAAAGTTTCCTCTGGAGTGCAGGGAGAGAAGCAGAGAGATCAATACTCTCTGCAGGGGTTCCTGAAGCCTGTACCCTAAGCTGAAGCTTAATAGGAGGGAAGCAACCCAGAAAAGTTCCTAGGAACCCTAAAGCAGAAGTACCTGGCACAGATTCCTTAACAAAGGCCAGGAAAGGCAAGAAAGTCACTGAAGGCAACAACACTTTGAGCAAGCTGTTGAAATTTCTTGACAGTGGAAAGCCCAGGAGAAGCATGCAGCTCAATCCCTATGTGCTTGAGGGCAGTGTGGATCTTAGGAATGGACCCCCTTAAGCAGTGGAATGGACCAGTGACTCAGACTAGACATGGGGATAGGCACATTGGTGAATGTCAGATGGTATTGAGGATCAGACACCTGGCCTTCACTCTTGGAGCCCAGGCTATATGTAGCCCTAGAAGCAACATGTGTGGAATAAGTGAAAGAAACCCCAAGTTTTTCTTAACTTAAATTTCTATAATTCTTACAAAATGACTGCTCAAAATGGATGTTCAGTTACCAAAAAGAAAGTTGTATTTATTAAATTCTTGTGGTTTTAGACTAAGATTCCAATTTGGTCATTTTAATGGGAATTTTAGCCCCAGACTTTCCTGGGGTGATGATGTGAGGAGAAGGAAGGATAAAGACAACCATTACCAAGTTGTTGGGTCTGAAAGTCCCATCTCACTAACGGTTAAGGTAGACCATTTCTTATCCAAACTGAGGAAGCTGGCATCCCTCACTGTAAATAAGGAATTAATGAGTGCATCGAAGACAATGTTGAGATTGCATAAAAAATGAACAGTTCACACCTTATTTTTTCAAAGTTAACTTTTTTCAGCTTAAAAATCTGATAAATGATTTCAATTAACAGTTACAGAAAAAGAAAATTATATTGCAAATTCATGCAAAATCTTCCTTCAAAATCACTTGCTTAATTACACAAATCGATTCTTCAGACTGAAAATTTAGTTCTAAAATAGAAAGTAGGAATGTTTCAGAAGCAGTCATACGGGTAAGGTGAAAATCGCAGGGTGGTCTGCTCTGGCCTTTATTTTATAAGGATGAAAAAAGATAAATATCACAGAAACTTTTATGACCCAAAGTTGCTCCATAAATAACTCAGCATAGTGTATTACATTAGAGTTCTAAGAAAGTGCTTCAGACCTGGTTCATCCTCCTCTTTGGGCAAAAGTAACAGTAGAGTCACTCTGAGACAGCCCCAGAATATGTTAGTTCTGGAGCAATTGAGAGTTGCCAAGCAACTCAAACAGGCATGTGGATGCTTTGTTATAATCCAAAGAAATCTTTGTCATCATCATTATCGCCATCATCATCACTGCCATTATTATCATTGCCATCATCATTATCATCACCATTGCCATCATCATCACCTAAGAACCTTGCAATCAATTGGATGAACCTTGATGTGATAGAAAAGGAATTGGGGTTAGAAGGCCTAGATACTAAACTGACTCAGCCTTTGGCCAGTGGTTTCATTTTGGCAAA
The DNA here is from genome assembly GCF_000951035.1 of Colobus angolensis palliatus. Classification (NCBI taxonomy): domain Eukaryota; kingdom Metazoa; phylum Chordata; class Mammalia; order Primates; family Cercopithecidae; genus Colobus; species Colobus angolensis. The sequence continues at coordinate 3,127,204 of NW_012116166.1, forward strand.
TGTTTCCCTGCTCTGGGCCTCAATTTACACATGTATGGCTGAGGGGATGGTCTCAATAAGCATAGAGGACCCTTCTCAACATTCTCTATTGTCTCACACTTTCCCCTACTTTCTTAGTTCATGAATCTTTAAGGTCTTTGAGGGCAAAGACCTTGTCTTCTTGAACACGGTATCCCTCAGGGAGCTTGTCTGTGCTTGTCTTAGAGTATGTGCCTAATACTCATTGGCTAGTGTAAATTAGAATTGAGTCTGTTTTGTTTTGCGGGGGATTGGGAGTGTGTGGAAGGGATGGAGAAAGACAGAAGAAGCAGTAAAATGCATTGCCTGTTTAGAGATGTAAGTTTTTCTCACCCTGTAATAATCCTGGGACTTTAATCTCTAAACCCCAGAAAACACATGCATGTTATGCAGCATGTTTGCTTGTATTTGACAGATTTATAGCCCTGTTTAAAATAAAAATAGGGATTACTTTTACGTTTTATTCCTGAATCATGGCTGTGCCTTGGAGGGGGTGTGGCCCCTGTCTGTTTGATTCTCAGTGGTGGTGCTGCACTACCAGACCCACATTATTAATATAATTAATAACTGAAGTACAATCCTAGAACAGTCTCTGGCTACACAAACACAGATACAACAAACAAAACTACCTCAAACATACACACAACAAAAAGGCATCAGTAAGTATAGAAGAAGGGAAAAGAAAAGAAATTTCCTAGAACACCCTTAACTGGAGGAAGCTAGGGTATTTGAGCGCAAACCTTGGTCTTGAACTTCTGGGCATCCTAGGAGATGACGAAAACAGAGATGCGGGGTCTCAGAACAACATCATAGCACTGCATGAAGAAAACTGCATTTCTTAGTCTATCAATTCATCTGTAAGATGCACTGAGCAATACTATGAGCAAGAATTTTCTGTATCAGCCATTACTTCATAATAAATTATCCATTTTTAAGCCCATTAATGACTGAAAATACAACTTAAAATTTATTATTTCTCTTGACCCTTTAAGTCAGTTGGATGGTTCTGTTGATCTGGGCCAAGACCAGCTGATTTCAGCTGAGGCAACTCATACTCCTGTGGTCAGCTGGTGAATCAGCTAGGTTAGCTGTCCAGGGTGGCTCCAGCTGACACAGCTTTTCCCTGCTCCATGTGGTTGTTCTCTTATTCTCTAGCAGGCTAGCCTGGGTTTGTTCACATGGTTACAGGGTTCTGAAAGACCCTGGAGAGATACACAGGCCTTTTAAAGTTAGACTAGAAGTGGCACAAGGCTCTTTCCTTAGCATTCTCTTGGCCAAACTGGGTCACAAGGGTAACCTAGAGGGTACAGGAAATAGACTATTTCTTTTTAAATTATTTTTTAAAATTTTCAACTTTTATTTTGGATTCAGGGGGTACATGTACAAGTTTGTTACCTGGGAGTATTGCATGATATTGAAGTTTTAGGCACAATTGATCCTGTCACTCAGGTATTGAGAAAAGTACCCAATAGATAGTATTTCAACCCTTGACTTCCTCTCTCCCTCCCCTCTCGAATAGTCCCCAGTGTCTATTCTTGCCAGCTTTGTGTCCCTGTGTACTCAGTGTTTAGCTCCCATTTATAAGTGAGAATGTGCAGTATTTGATTTTCTGTTTTTGCATCAACTTTCTTACAATAATGGCCTCTAGCTGCATCCATATTACTGCAAATGGCAAAATTTCATTCTTTTTATGGCTGCATAATATTCGATCATGTGTATGTTCCACATTAGCAATAGACTATTTCTGCACGGGAAGAACTTCAAAGTTACATTGCAAGGGTCATGGATACAGGGAAGGAAAATATTTGAGCCATTTTTGCAACCAACCTACCACACTTAACCCTCTGTCTAAAATTAGTCACATCCTTTCCACAAACAAAATACATTAAACCCTCCTAAACCTCCCACACACCTACAAATGTCTCATCCAATATGGTGTCATATTCCAAATGTAACATCCTGTGATCTATATCTACTCAAGTTCAAGATGCTCTTGATTTTGAGAATTATCAATTATAAAGCCAAGCTATCAATCCCTGCACATCCTACGTACAATGTTGAAGTGGATAGTAAAATTACAACAAATGCTCCCACTGAAAAGAGGGAATAATGGGAGATATGTAGCAGCCAATGGTTTATGGGCATTCTGAAACTCTACTGTGCAAATGGGGAGAGCATTACTTGACTTGGTCATGGTTCTAGTCTCTGAGAGTGGTTTCCCATTCATTGTTTTTCAAAGATCTTGACACCACTGTTTGAGATCCCACTTATTTTCTATCATTCTCATTGACTACTTCTAGAAAAAGTGGCCTGCCTTGGCAATGAGTTGCTTTTTCACCCTGCTTCTTGACCTTAAGAAGTTTGGGGGCCAGGAATGTCTTTATAATTCAAAATAAATGTTAGTTCTTTTGTTATATACTGGTGGCATTTTGCCAATTCAATTCCATTAAAAACCTCATGGACCTTCTATGTATCTAACTATTTTTTACGCCATGCTTCAGATTCCAAAACTAAAATAGCCTTTGAGAAAAACTTTTCCCTTTGAAGTTACTAGTTTGGGGTTAGTCCTCCATGTTTTTCATCTTCTCTTTAGTCTATCTGAGAACATCTGTATAACATTTACAAGGCATTTTAAAGTCACACCTATGATTTGTTTCTTGTACTCAGGGCTCATTTTATTTTTTTTACTAACTTCTGGTAACAACCGATCTATTTTTCAGCATTGTATTTCGTCTTTTCATGAAAGTCACATAAATGGAGCCATACAATATGCACGTTTTCAACACTAGATATACTCACTCAACATAATGCCTTTGAGTTTTTGCTCTTATCAACAGTCCTTTTGTTTGTACTAATAAGTAGGATTCCAGTGTATAAATGTACTGCTGTGTGTCTAACCATTAAACCACTGAAGGAGATATAGGTTGTATCTAGTTTGGGGCAATTATAAACAGAATTTCTCTAAACATTTGTGGAGAAGTTTTAATGTGAACATAAGTGCTTTAAAAAACATTTATAAACGTTTATAGGATAAATGTCTATGAGTGAGATTTCTGGGTCAGAGGATAAGTGTACGTTTACCATTATACAAACTGAACATTCTTTTTTTTTATAATGCTTATGTAATTTTATATTCCTACCAGAAACGTATGAGAGTTCCAGTTGCTCTTCCTCCTCAGTAACACTTAGTACTGTTGGTATATATTTTAAAAATTTTTAACTAGTCACACATGTGCAGAGGTATTCATTTCAGCTTTAACTTGCATTTCTCTAATGGCTAGTGATGAAGGTAATTTTTTGTGGCTTATTTGTCACACATGTATAATCTTCAGTAAAATGTTTGTGTCTTTTATCATTTTCTCATTGGATTTTTTTTCTGTTTCTTATTGGATTGTTTTCTATTTTATATGCACTATATATGAATTCCTTATCAGATATATTGCTTGCAAATATTTTTCCAAGTCTGTAGATATTTTCTCATCCTTTTAAGAATGTCTTTCAGAAAGAAAATATTTTAAATTTTGACAAAGTGTAATTTATTGATTTATTTTTAATTGATGAATTGTTATAGGTGCCATGTCTAAGAAGTGTTCACCAAAACCTTGGTCCTGAATATTTCCTTATATGTATCTTTTAAAAAGTTTTATAATTTTGCATTAAATCCGTGATTGATTTTGAGTGGAATTTTGGTAGATTTAGATCAAGGTGTGAGTTTTAGATCAAGATTTATTTATTTATGCATAGTGATATCTAATCTCTAGCATTATTTATCAAGTCAATTGCTTTTATATCCTTGTTTGAACTTGAAAGTGGCTATTTCTTAGTTTGCTATTCTGTTCACTAATCTATCTGTGAACCCATCCATTGACACCACATTTTCTTGATTACTGTAGCTATATAATAACTCCTTTTTTTTTTTTCTGTGAGATGGAGTCTCACTCTGTCCCCCAGGCTGGAGTGCAGTGGCACAATCTCGGTTCACTGCAATCTCTGCCCTCCAGGTTCAAGCAATTCTCCTATCTCAGCCTCCAGAGCAGCTGGGATTACAGGTGCCTGCCACCACGCCCAGCTGGTTTGTGGGTTTTTAGTGGAGTTGGGGTTTCACCATTTTGGCCTAGCTGGTCTCGAACTCTTGACTTCAAGTTATCCACCCACCTCAGCCTCCTAAAATGCTGGGATTACAGGTATGAGCCACCACACCCGGCCACTTTATTCTTTTTCAGAATTATTTTGGCTATTCTAGTTCACATATATATTTTTTTATAGCATTTATTTTATATAATAAATATAAAATTATTTTGGCTATTCTGGTTGATATGTATTACATGTTTACATGTAAATACAATATATTTTAATAAATATAATATATAAGTTGTATATAAATACAAATATATATTATAAATAATTATATAAATCTGTAAGTATATTATATTATAAGATAAAATTTATATTAAATATAATAAATAGGTATTTACATATAAGATTTATATATTATATATTATAAACTTTATATATGATATGTTGTATATTATGTAATATTTATATGTTAAATAAATAAAATATATATTTATGTATGATATATATTTCCATAATGCTTGTATATGATATATGTTTATATACATATATTTAAATATATAGATATATACATAATTATATATATCTTATATATAAGTTCATGTATATAAGATTCATATACATATGTATAATTTTGTCTACATCTAGAAAACAATCTTGCTGAGATTTTATAGGAATTATGTTAAATCAGTATATAAATTTAAATTTGGGAAGAATTGACAGCTTTATTGTATTGAATTTTCTAATCCATAAACATGCACTGTATCTCTTTAACTTAGATTGTCTTTCATTTTTTGCATTGACAATGTGCAGCTTTTGGCATACACATATAGTTAGATTTGCACAAAAGTGTTACACCAATTGAGAAATTAAAAATGATATTGTATTTTAAAGTATATTTCCACATGTCAAAAGTAATCAATTTTTGTATGTTGATTCTATATTCTATATATTTTGTTGAACTAAAGTAATTTTTATAGATTGTATTATAGATTAAAGTAATGTAATGTCTACAATAATACCAACTCACTTATTTCAGTTGTTAAATTAACTAAGTGTAATGTCACAAATGGCAAAAACAGTTTAGACAATTGGTCAGAAAATAACCAAAGATCTCATAGCCTTAATAGTCTGCATTTAATAATAACCACAAAGTGCTTAATATGTAAGAGTAGGAAACAGCTAATTTCCCTCCAGATTCTTCATTATTTTCTATGTAGAAACTCATGTCATGTACAAATAAGCACATTTTTATTTTTCTTTCCTATCTGTATGCCTATTATTTCCAGTTCTTGCCTTATTGCTCTACCTAGATCTTCCAATACTACATTGAAGCAATTATTAAATATGGTTGTTGAATATCAATGATAAGAGTAGATGGTATTGGTTTCCAATCTCAAGGAGAAAACATCAGTTTTTCACTATTAAATATTCCATTAGCTGTAAGTAGTTTTTACAGATGCTCTTTATCAATATAAGTACATTTCCTTTTATTTCTAGTTGACCAAGAGTATATATAATGAGTGGGTGTTACATTTTGTTAAATTTTTTTGTATCAATTGATAAAATCATGTGATTTATTTATTCTTTAACATGATAATATGGTAGATTATATTGACTGATTTTTCAAATATTGAGCTAATCTGGTATTCCTGAAATAAACTTCACTGGGCAAGGTATGTAATTAACATGTGTTATGTATTTATTTTGGGGAGTGCTATGTTTTTTGGTGTGTGTATGTATATAATTGTTTATAATTCTTGATAAATTGATCCTTTTGTCATTATGAAATATGTCTATATTTATGTCTATATTAATATAGGCAATCCAGCTGTCTTTTGTTTACTATTTACATTGTTTATTTTTTATCTTCTATTCCAAAATTTGTTGTCTTTAAATTTAAATGGAGTATGTTGTAGACAGCATATAGCTTGATTGTTGTTTTCCTTTGAAAATTCATTCTACCAATATCTGTCGTTTAATTGGAGAATTTTATTCGTTTACATTTAATATAATTACTGGCACAATAATATTTATGTCTGTCATTTTGATGTTTGCTTTCTTTATATCTTGTCTTCTTTGTTACTCAATTTTTCCATTACTGCCTTTTTGTGTGAAAACTATTTTTTCTTCTGTGCCATTTTAATGCCTTTGTTGTTTTTCTTCTTATATATTTTTTGAGTTATTTTCTTGGTGGTTTCCTGAAGATTGTCAGTAACATTTAATTTTATAACAACCTTCCTTGGATTAATACCAATTTAATTTCAGTAGTATACAAAAACTCTGTTCCTATATAGCTCCATTTGTCTCTTCCTTTGTGCTATAATTATCACAAATTACATCAGTATACATTGTGTGCATATCAGCATACATTTACAATTATTGCTTTGTGTAGCTCTCTTTTCGATTGTATAGCAGAAAAAAAGTTACAAAAATATTTGTACTATATTTTGTATTTAGCTACGTGATTACCTTTATCAGGGTTGTTTAATTCTTCAAATATATTCCACTTACTGCCTGGTGTTCTTTCATTTCATCTTAGACTCTTTTCCATATTTTTTATACAGTAGGTCAGCTAATGATGAATTTTCTGCTTATCTGAGAATATCTTAATTTCTCCTCTATTGTGAAGGATTTTTAAAAATATATATAGAATTCTGTTTTGATAGGGTTTTTTTAGCATTATGAATCTGTCATTCTGTTGCCTTTTGTCTCATGATTTCTGATAAGAAATAAGATGTTAATCTTATTGAAGATCTCTTGTACAAAAATTGCTTATCTCTTCCTGCTTTCAAGCTTCTTGTTGTCTTTGGCATTCAACAGTTACGATGTTACATGTGGATAACCTGAAGTTTATTTTTCTTGGAGTTTGGTAAGCTCTTCGAATGTGTAGACTAATGATTTTCCATCATATTTGGGAAATCATACCCTGCAGTCTGAACTCCCATCATATGTATATTAGTATGCTTGATGTTGTCCTACAAATCTCTGATGCTGTCTTCATTTTTCTTCATTCTTTTTATTCTTTCTCTTTCTCAAATTGGATACTGTCAATTGATCTATCTTCATGTTTGTTACATCTTTCCTTTGCCTTCCTAAATCTGCTGTTGAGTTTGTCTAGTAATTTTTTTCAGTTATTATACTTTACAACTCCAGTAATTATATATACATATGGATATAATTTCTATATATTTTATTTGTTATATATTTATTTAATTTATTTAATTTTTAATTTACTTAATTTATTATATATATAATTTCTATCTCTTTATTGATATTCTATATTTATTATGGAATGTCATGCTTTAGGTTTTCAAACTTAGTTTCCTTCTACTAACAAAACATATCTAAAATCACTGACAAAGTATTTGCTAGTAAGTACAATGTCCATACTTGCTCAGGTTCACTTTCTATTTATTGCTTTTTTCCTATGTATTGGGGACATTTTCTTGGTTCTCTACATGTCTTTAAATTTTTGTTGAAAATATTTTAAATATTATAATATGTCAACTCTGGAAATGAGGTTCTTTCTCTTTTCTCAGGGTTTGTTATATTTGCTGTTTGCTGTAATTGCTGTTTGTGTAGTGATTTTTCTAATCTACTGTTGTAAAGCCTGTATTATTTATTGTGTGTAGCCACTTAAGTCTTTCATTAGTTGGTTTAGTGGTCAGCTAATAATTGGACAGCTATTTCTTTAAACACTTGAAAGCAATAATTCTCTCGGTTTTTGTTTAAGAACTCCACATAACCATTGAGGCATACCTTAAACACTCATCCAGACAGTTGACAATTATGCCTTTCTGCTTGTACAGAGCCTCAGGTCCAGCCAGAGGTGAGTCCTTAGGGACTTCTCAAGTCTTCCTTTATCATACACATAGCTCTATGTACCTGCATGACTTTCTAGATTTACAAGAATATGTCACAACTTTTCAAAGCTGCTATGGATGTATCATTACCCAGCTTTTCCTTTTAAATTAGTCTATTGTTTTTCCAAACTGTCATCCATTTCCTTGGGCAGCCACAGTGTTAAAACCATTTGCCTGTAAATGTTTTTGAGAAACTCCCTCTGGGATGAAATTTTTAGTATCAAGTATCAAGTTAGGTCAAATAAAGACAGGATGTCATAGTAGGACCTTACAGGGAACTATCAGACCAGTCAAATTCTGACAATCCTTTGACCATGTGTTTCTTTTGGTACTAGAAATGTAAGCTATTGTTTTTCAAGGCTACTTCTGTGCTGAGGACTGGGGGATAGAACTAGAATAACTTAAAACACCATAAAATTTGCTGTTACACTAAGAGTCAGCCAGTTTTCTTCTGTAAACACTTTGTGGTTGTTGAAAGCCTTTAATTAATTTCCAAAGTTCCATAAAAGCTGATCCTAATCATATATTTTGCTAGTTCCTTTTCTTTGGTTTTATGTAGGGGCTAAAAATTTACAGAAGTCCTTACTGCACCATTTTTACTAACACCATCCACTTCTAACAATTTGTGCTTCACACATTTTGTAGCTCTATTGTTTATTTATCTACATGTTTAGTATTCCTATTAATTTTTGATAGACGGACACTTTTGCCATTATTTAATATCACTTTCTGCCACTGGAAATATTCTTTGCTCAAAATCTACTCTATATAGTATTAATGTAACCACTCCTTTGATTTTCTCTTCTTTTCTAAAGGATATTTTCTCTGGATCTAGAATTCTTGTTTGAAAATTATTTTATTTTAGCACTTGAAAAATATTGTGCCACTTTCTCTGGCCTCCCTGGTTTCTGATGAGAAATCTGTTGTTATTTGAATTTTTTTTCCTCCATAGATAATGCATTGTTTCCCTCTATCTGGTTTCGAGATTTTAACTCTGCTTAGTTTTTAGATGGTTAATGTGTTTTGGCATTAATTTTGTTTTGTTTTGTTTGTTTGGGTTTGCTTCACTTCTGGAATCTATAGGTTTATGCTTATTGTCAAATTTGAGAAATTTTCAGCTATTATTTCTCCAAGTACTTTTTAAGCACTCACTTCTTTCTCTTGTCCTTCTGGGACTCTAATATTAGAAACAAATGTTGAATCTGTTGTTACAGTTTTCATAATGCAAGTTGCCATTTTTCTACCTCCTATAATAAATTATAAGCTATTTTTTTGCTTTTTTAAAAGTTCCTCACTTTTTTTTCTACAGCTCACATTTCATCCAGCCCCAAAGCCAATGCTACATATTTCAGGTTTTTGTTACAACACTCACTTTTACATACCAATTTCTATATTTTTTACCTCTTGAGGCATAACCATTCTAAAATTAAAGACTTAAAATCACAACCATTTGCAACTTTTCATGAGTCTAAAGGTCAGCTGGGTCATTTTGTTTACTGGTTCTGCTAATGTATCTATGGCTAGCTACTAGACAAACCAGAGAGTGCCTGGTACAGAGTACCTTCTAAGAAAAAGAAGCTGAATGACTTGACTCTGGTCTATATGTTCTTTTATCCTCTATCAGTATAGCTTTCACTTGTTTCATTAGTGGTGGCAGAGTTCCAAAAATTGGTAAAACCACACAGTCTTGTGAGGTCTCATCTTGGCACTCACACACTGCCCTGTCTTCTGCATTTCATTGGCTAAAGAGATTCACAAAACTGGTTCACATTCACGGGATAGGAAAAAAGACTCCATCTCTTCATGGGAGAACTTACAAAATCACTTTTCAAAAAGAGCAGATACAGTGAGAAAAAAGTTTAAGTCCAGTTTCGCAGTGAACCTACATTATCAATAACAGTTTGGCCAAAACAACCACCACCACCACCACCACCACCACCACCACTTAGAGATCTTCTTCATGTGACTGGGACTTAGACAAGGCCAGGAGTTCAATGTTGAAATGAGGTTCTGGGAAGAAAAGTCCATGGGCTTTAAAGGTGAGAGATGGGTGTTGCAGAGGTTCTTTGAAGAGCGTGGAATACACCCAAACTCCAACATTTGAAGATGCCCCTGATTTGGGTTACCTACTTGCAGATTTATTTAAATGCAAGATTTAAAGCATACAATATTGCTAATGCTGCTGTTTGCAGTCCTGGCTCTCTCTGGATGAAATAATCAAAGAAGCTCAGTGAGCAAGAGGAAAAGCAGCAACATAAATAGGGGGAAAAAAAGAGAAAAGCAATAAGCAAGCGGGCTAAGGCAAAGGATGGAAGCCCAAGGGTGTAGAAATGGTAGTGGAAGACCTAATCTGTTAGTATCCTAATGAAATATGTGGCTGTTGTGGCCTCATTAAGACCTTCACTCTCCAGGACCATATGAAGCTGGACAGCATTTGGAACGGTCCTGGTAATGCTTTCTGAAAATATAGTGTGTTGGCTTCTACTGAGAGCCTGGAGCTGTCAGTTCCTCAGGAGGTTCCAGGGGAATTGGGAATTTCAATAGGCTTCTGTGGATAATAATAGAGCTGGAAAACATATGGACTCCCTGCAGACTAGGAGCCCACAGTTGATGCAAAGAGGACATCATTGGTTTTTGAGAGCAGCAGAGAAACCTTTTATTGGAGATCACCCAGCAAGATCATGGACGTTGCTCAGTGGGTCTGCACTCATAGGAAGCATGTGATCATGGACAGTGCAATGTTTGCTGGCTCCAGAGAGTCGAGAATCTTAAAGGTCCTCTTACCCATCATGAGAATTCATTCCAGAACCTTCTGGACCCCTCTCAGGTACAGGTAAGAAGTGTCTATTCATTGAGACCTTCTAATGCATTTTGGGGTGGTTGTTAGAATCCACTTATTTAGTCTGCTGTGACCTCTGATAGCTCACTGGGGACTATCCAGAGACTCCATGAAGCTGCACCTGGCAGCAGAAATGCTCTTATTCGAATGGGTTCCTCAGTTTCTGCTCTACTGTATTGAGCTGTGTAGCTTCAAGTAATGGCCCCAGACATGGAGGGATTGACTGTTCCTTCTGTAGAGACTCTGAGATAATAAAAATACATATAAATGGTCACAGACCCATTCACAGTGGGGTTGGATGTCAGAAAGTGCTCAGGGCCTTGGCACAGGAAAGTCATTCCCAGGCAGTGGGCTTAGTGAACCACAGTCCTAGACGTGGAATACATTGTCCTTCTTCTTTTTACATCAATTTGCCTTTTTTATATTAAAAAAAAAACTGTGAGATTGGGTCATTGCCTGTGCACTTCTTTCTCAAGAACTGACACATCCAGTGTGAATGAAGCTAATGATGACAGACAATATTTTAATGTTAATTAGATATTCCATGTGTCTTGGTTCATCAGAGAGCTATTGCTCTTTTATGTATCAGATGAAAGCAGAGTTCTTGCTTGGAGAAAAACAGAGTACACAGTCAGAAAGGAGAGTATTTTCAGTGTTGTAATTATTCAAACGATTGTTGCTTTTTAGAAAAGCAAAAGATTTTGAGAGGGCAGGGGGATACTTAGCAAGAACACAACTGCATGGCGGGAAGCCACTGCAAAGCCTCTAAAACCCTCTTCTCTTTCTTTCAGCAAACATTGCTAAAAGCTGTGATCTCCAGTTAGAAAACAACCTCGAAGGGAGTTTCTCAGTGGCCTCGTTAGACAAACAAGAGGTGGTAGGACCAAGCCTCCTTCTGAATGGACCTGCCCAGGAAGAAAGGGGCCAAAAGGTACACAGAAAGCCCCCTGGTGTCTGATGGCCCGTGGAATATGCCAACACCCAGATTGGAAGAAAGGCACTAAGCACACAAGTGATGTGTAAATACTTCTTTAAGATGGTTTTAAAATAATTATTGGAAAAAGAACGAAGACATTTGCAATACTTCTGTGAACTCAATTGTTCTATATATAAAATGAACATGTTGGACTAGCTCAGTGATTCTAAATGAAGGCTACAGAGTTCTTCTCTAGGGAGGAAAGTAGAGTCACAACATTAGCGTAGTGACGCTTTTAATTACATATGTCCAAATTAGCTCCTGTCATTGATGAGAATATGTTGTGTCTTTCTGGTAGGTAGGGACAGGAAAAGGTAGCAAGTGGGCTATCTGATTGTCCTGCCAACTCTTTAATTCCTTAATTTGGGAATTGGTTGACCCCATTTGATAGGTGAATCAACAAATAGCTAAATTACAGACATAAATGAATAAAATATTCGTTTATTTTCTATTTTTTTAGTTTGAAGTTTTGGAACAATTTTACATTTACAGAAAAGTTGCAAAAAGAATTCCTATATAACCTTCACCTACTTACTGTTAATATCCATATCTTACATAGATGTACATTGGTCAAAACATTTGTACACTACCATTAAATAATTCCAAACTTTATTTGGGTTTCACATTTTCCCATTTATATCCATTTTATTTCCCAGGATACAATCCAGGATACTATGTTGCATTTAGAAAATATTTATTTTAGTGTGTAAATGTTTATGCTATGCATTGGTTTGATGGAATTATGAGTCAAAGAATGATTTATGATCCCCACTTTACACAACCTCTTGTCTGGAAGGCACAACTACATGTGCAGAAACATCTATGCATCCTTGTCCTCTGATCTGCAAAACAACGTGCTAGGTTTGAGGATGCACAGTCAGTGGGAAGGTCTTCCCTAGAAAGCCCACCTTGTTGATCACCAGGCAGTCCATACTGGTGATGCCAGTTATATACCAGCTGAGCCCCACATGCTGACTGCATGGAAATGTGGCAGGAATTGGTTGTTAGGATGCTCTGAGCAGGACCATTCAGTGCGTTGGATGAGTCAGTCAAACAAATTACTACTGATAAAAAGACACAAACAAGTTCCTTCTCGTCACGTATTCAATTTTTCTTTACTTTCTTCTGGTTCTTTGGCATTATGCAGACTCAACTTGAGGTGTGTAGATAATCATTTGTCATAAAAAAAACTCAAATAAAATTGGTGTAACCTCTTCCAAATGGGTAATATCTGCTTTGATGGAGGTATGGGAAACTGGGCACAGCATTGAACTGCTGGAGGGTGAACAAACTGATACATTCTTCAAGGTTGTCATGGACTTTTGATAGTTCAGGACATCAAAACATGCATATTCGTTACCCAAGTTAGCCAAAAGATATTCACGACACAGTTGTTTATAAAAGCAACAAATTAGAAGCACCGTAAAGGTTTGGCCAAGATTTGTTTAAAACAAATTATAGAACATGATGCAAAATCAATATGTAGCTTTGAAGAAAACATTGAAGAAGAATATTTAATGACATATTCTATTACAAAAATAGAAGATTAATGTATAGTATAATTCCTTTTTTCTTTTTATGAGGCAGGGTCTCACTCTTTTCTCCAGGCTGGAGTGCAGTGGCACGATTTTGGCTCACTGCAACCTCTGCCTCCCAAGCTCAAGCGATCCTCCTGCCTTGGCCTGCCGAGTAGTTGGGACTCAGGCGTGTACTACTACACCTGGCTACTTTTTGTATGTTTTGTAGAGACAAAATGTTGTCACTATGTTGCCCAGGCTGGTCTCAAACTCCTGAGCTCAAGCAATCCTCCCACCCTGGCCTCCCAGTGTGCTGAGATTACAGGTGTGAACCACTGCACCCTACTGTCCTTTTATATATATACATATATACAAATATTTGTATCTTGAAAGTTATTTTTACTAAGTATATTAACAGTGATTACCTCTGGGAGTTGGGGGTTTTTGAACAGTTTTATTGAGATGTAATTTACATACCTTATAATTCCTCCTGTTTGCCTATTCTAGACATTTTCAATAAATGAAATTATACAGTGTGTGGTGTTTTTTTGTGACTGGCTTCTTTTACTTAGCATAATGTTTCCAGAGTCCGTCCATGTTATAGCATGTATTGGTAATTCATTCCTTTTTTGTTGCTGAATTATCAGGTTTTATTGTATGGATATATGACATTTTATTTTCCCATTTGTCATTTGATGGGCATTTGGGTTGTTTCCACTTTAAGGCTATTATAAATAATGCTGTTATAAACATTTATGTACAAGTTTTTGTGTAGACATATATTTCCAATTCTTTTGTATATATCTAGGAGGAAATTTCAGGGTCATATGGTAGTTATATTGCTTAACTTTTTGAGAAACTACTAGACTGTTTTCCAAAATGGATGCACCATATTACATTCTCAACGGAAATGTACGAGAGTGTCAATTTCTTCACATTCTCATCCATATTTGCCCTTATCTGTCTTTTAGAATACAGCTACCATAGGCTGTGAAGTGGTGTGTCATTGTAGTTTTCATGTGTATTTCCTTAATGGCTAATGATGTTGAATAACTTATGCTGATTGATAATTTGGATATCTTTTTTAGAGAACCGTCAGATCCTATTTCAATATTTAATTGAGTTTTAAAATATCTTGATTATTTGGTTGTATGAGTTCTTTATATGTATTCTGTATATCCTGTATACAAATCCCTTATAATGTGTATGATGTTATGATTTTCAAATATTTTCTCTCATTCTGTGAGTTGCCTTTTCACTTTCTGAATGATATCATTTACGACATGGAAACTTTTGGTTTTAATTAAGTATATCATAATGAAGTATAATTTATCTATTTTTCTTTTGTTCCCTATGCTTTTGGTTTCATATCTAAGATACCATAGTCTCACGCAGATTGCAAAGATCGACTCCTTGTTTTCTTCCAGTAATTTTATAGTTTTAGCTTTTTTTTTTTTTTTTTTGAAGTGGAGTTTTGCTCTGTCACGCAGGCTGGAGTGCAGTGGCACAATCTAGGCTCACAGCACCCTCTGTCTCCCAGGTTCAAATGATTCTCCTGTCTTAGCCTCCCAAGTAGCTGAGACCACATGTGTGTGCCACCACGCCCAGTTAATTTTTTGTAGTTTGGGTAGAGAAATTTTTGTATTTTTAGTAGAGAAAAAATACAAAAAAATATTTCTTTTGCTCTTACACCTAAATTTATTTTCCATGTTGAGTTAATGTTTGTGTTTAGTGTGAGGTAGAAGTCCAATTTTATTCTTCTGTATGTGGAAATCCAGTTGTCCCAGCACCATTTGTCATAAAGAGTATTCATTCTCCATCGAATGATCTTGGCACCCTTGTGAAAAATCAAGAAACTTCAAATGCACAGCTTTGTTTTCTGGATTATCAGTTCTACTCCTGATGCCAGTACCACACTGTCTTGATTACTCTAGCTTTGTAGTAAGTTAGGAAATTGGGAAGCTTGAGTCTTTTTACTCTCTTTTTCTTTCCCAATATTGTTTTTTTCTATTCTGAGTCCCCTGAATATTCGTATAAATTTTGTGATCATTCCTGATCATAACTTCCTGCATTTTCTACAAAATGGCAGCTGAATTTTTACCGGGATTGCATTGAATCTGAAGACCAATTTAGGAAATACTGCCAATATTCAGTCTTCCTATTCATGACCATGGACATCTTTCTGTTTATTTAGATCTTCTTTCATTCTTTTCAACAATGTTTTACAGTGTTCTACTGTACGAGTCTTGTACTTTTTTGTTAAATTTATGTTAAGTATTTTATTCTTTCTGATGCTATTATAAATATAACTGTTTACTTAATTTCATTGTTAGATTGTTTATTGCTAGTGTATAAACATACAAATTTTTAAATATTGATCTTATACACTGCAACATTGCTGAACTCATTTATTACTTCTAATAGGGCATGTGTGTGTGTGTGTGTACTCCTTCAGAGTTTCTATATACAAGATGACTTAATCTGCACATAGTGGTGATTGCACTTCTTCCTTTTCAATCTCGCTAGAATCTCCCATACAATGTTGTATAGAAGTGGCATGAGCAGACATCCTTGTCTCGTACTTTTTATTTTCTAATCTAACTTTGACCTTAGGGTAAGAAAGCACTCTGCCTTTCACTATTAATATTGATTAATAATATTATTGATTTTTAATGTTTTTCTTCTTTTGCTTATATGTATTTGTTATGTTTTTAATTGTTTTTATTTTTAGATACAGGGTTTCACTCTTTTGTCCAGGCTGGTGTGCAGTGGTATGATCATAGCTCACTGCAACCTGGTCTCAAACCATATTTCCATTTCAGCTTCCCAAGTGGCTGAGACTATAGGCACTCCACCACATGCCCATCAGCTAATTTTTTTTTTTTTTGGTAGAGACAGGGTCTTACCATGTTGCCCAGTCTGGCCTCGAGCTCCTGTCCTTAAGGAATCCTCCCATTTCAGCCTACCAAATGCAGGGATTACAGGTGTGAGTCATCTCACCCAGCCTTATATTTTCAATAATTTGCAAATCATATTTGTAATATAAAAGTTAGTAAGAAAAAAGAGTAAATGTCCCAGACCACAGCAGCTCATCTTAATGGGGGAGGAAAGCAGAAATGAGAGAGGGGCCTGAACTACCCACTGCTGCCATTGGGGGGCGGCCTTCTGATTACTCAGGGTCTCTGCATTTCAGCTTTCTCACTGATCCAAGGCTGCCAGCCAACTAAGGAAGTAGATGGAGACGGGACCAGGAAGGCCTTGTGAATTTCATCACCAAGCCACACTTTCTAAGCAGGTGAAAGGGGAGAGGTGACCCCAGTATAAGGAAATACATGTTATAAAGCGAATGGTCACTCATAGAATGTACATGACCAAGAGTCATCGCTAATTAAACTGGGGATGTTAGTTGGTTATAACATGTCACTGTGGATTTATCAGTTATAAGGATTGTACCACTCTGGTCAGGGCTGTGGATAAAGGAGATGCCATGGGAGTTGGGGAATATACGTGAACTCTCTGTATCTTCCCTTCAATTTTGCTGTGAACTTGAAGCTGCTTTAAAAAATAAAACCAATACATAAATAAATAAGCAAATAAATTTAAGCAAAAGAGATGGTGATAAGCAAAGGAATTGGGTGGGTCTTACATTGCAAACCTTTCTAAGCACACCCTAAAACAAGGCTTTAAGTTGCTCATTTGGGAGTTGACCCCAGGAAGCATCCGTAGGGGAAAGAGGAAATGAGACTGGGAATGGGAACAAGCCATGTGGAGAGTTTTGATATACAAGATATGATGGCCGGGATGGGGGGGCCTCCCTGGGACCCCTGGGAGACAGTGTAAAACACACCTCAGTGTTGTCACCCCATCTGAGGGGCGAGGAAGCTGGGGTGTTTGTCTTCAATTGTCACTGGCCTTTCATTGACACAGGCAGGGCATGCCTTGCCTGGCACAGTAGGCCTATCTCGTGTGGGAGCTCGCCATGCTCTTGCGGCCACAGAAAGCCCATCTGCAGAGTCACAGAGACTTGCAATAGAAGCTCTACTCATGTTTGGGAACTGCGAGCCCCGAGGGGAAATGCTCTCCGCTAAAGGGGTGATCTATTTTTGTCCAGGAGTTCTCTCCAAGTCCCTTTAACCAGATTAGCTTTTTAGTGAACTTAAAATATAATATGATATCAACATTTCAGATTAGCACACTTTGCCACAAATTATGGCACTCCTGAAAAAGAAACTTCTCATCCAGTGCTAGTTCCTTTCCCCATTCACTGTATTTTGCATGGGGCCAGGAATAAAATTCCATGGGGGCTCTTCACAATTGTGTGGAATTGATCAAGGAAATACACAGTGTCCTGGATAGTTGGCAAATGTGAATCTGGGGTCAGGTTTAAGAGTACTGGGAAAGGTTTTAATGTAACCAAGCCCAAGCACTGTGCACAGAAGCTGGGGTGAGGAGAGGGGGAGAAGTGGAGGGCAGGCCTTCCTACCCTCTTTTGAAAGGAGACTGCCTGTGACCTGCTCTGCGTGAGCCCCCTGCAGAGTCACTTTTGATGATCATCAGGGCTCTTTATTAACAAAAACTCAGCACAAACTCACATGAAAGAAAACGGGATCTATTGGTTTACTTGATTGGAAAGTTCAAGGGATTCCTTTGGGCAGATTCATAAACGAAGCATCTCTTCCTTTCTCAGTTCTGCTGCTTCTGTGCTGGTTTCACTCTCAAGCAGGCTTTCCTCAGATGTGTTGGTGGTCAGATTGCAGAGGTCAAGGTTCTGCATCCACTCCTGGAGGGAAGAGATGAGGTCAGCCCCACCCAGCCCACGTGGAGTGAAGATAGGAAAAGAGGCCTCTGCAAAGGAAAATTGGAGTGCAGCTGCCCGACGCAGGGGTGATCCTGGGCAAGTGAAAATGATGAAGTCATTGTTACCATCAAAGTGAGTGTTCTCTCTGTCTGTACACATGCTCTTATGCCTTTAAGACACATTTAAGTTATTCTTTATTAATTATATACCCCCTAACATCACCCACACATACACATGCTTAAACCAATTGTTATGATTTGGCTGTGTCCTCACCCAAATCTCACCTTGAATTGTAATAATCCCCGTATGTCAAGGGTGGAGCCAGGTGGAGATAATTGAATCATGGAGGCGGTTCCCGCCGCACTGTTCTTGTGGTAGTGAATAAGCCTCAGAGATCTGATGGTTTTATAAAGGGGAATTCCACTGCACAAGCTCTCTTTCTCGCTGCCATGTAAGAAGGGTCTTGCTTCCTCTTCACCTTCTGCCGTGATAGTGAGGCCTCCCCAGCCATGTGGAACTGTGAGTCCATTAAACCTCTTTCCTTTATAAATTATCCAGTCGTGGGTATCTCTTTATTAGCAGTGTGAGAGCAGACTGATACACCAATGTTGGAGCTCAGAAAGCAATATCCAAAGTATAGCATTTTGACATGAGGAACTGAAGGCTCCAATGTATACATGTTCAGTAAATTTGCATGCCTTTTCTCCTATTAATCAATCTGCCTCATGCCGGTGATCTTTTAGCAAGGGGGCCAAAAGCCTATGACCCCCATATCTATTATGCACTAGGTTCTAGCCAGAGAATCATCAATCAGATACTCTGGTCCAATGACTGATTACAGAAGTTCTCTCCTAGTCATCCATTAGTGATCCAACCGGTACCAGGCTGCCTTACCTCCAGCAAGAAGGGCTACATTCCAACTCAACTTCCCTTGGGCCAAAGGTCCCCAAGGTCTTTCATGGCTAGGTAGCTGGCTTATATTACCAACTACCCTAAACAATATAAAATAAATTATTGCAAAAGATTATTTATGAGTGTTAATAAACATATAGTCCTAGTAATATATTAATACAACTATCAATAACTGCAAAGAAAACAAAAACATTAAGAATATAGACTATTTAAAAATAAGAAGTTTGTTAGTGGACAGACATACAAGGAACTCTGCAAACAATGATTGTAGAAAACATGTTATTTTTAATACATGAAATACTAAAAAAATGACCAAATTCCAGTCTGGGAAGATTGTCTTAAAAGACGCCAAACTATTAAATCATAAACACAACACTATTTGACTATAAAGCAATTAGTTTAAAAATTAATAGCAAAAAGATTTTTAAATAAAAAAATTCTTCCACAATTTTAGAAGAAAAAAATGCATGTTTCTGAATAATGTATGAGTCAAAAATAATAATAATAGATATTTGAAAATATTTAAAATTGAACAAAAATGAAAACACTACATATAAAGGCAGTTCTTAGAACAAAATACATATTTTAAAATATTTGTGTTAGAGAAAGAAGCCTAAAAATGTATGAGCTAAGTGCCATATTGAGAAAGATAAAAGATAAACAGTATTAGCCAGGCACGGTGGTATGCACCTGTAGTCCCAGCTTCTTGGGAGGATGAGGTGGAAGGGTCTCCTGAGCTTGTGAGTTCAAGGCTGCAGTGAGCTATGATCACACCACTGCATTCCAGCATGGGCAACAGAGAGAGGCCTCAACTCATAAAAGGAAAAAAGAAAGAGCAACAGAGTACATCAAAGAATATAAAAAGAAGAAACTAACAAAGGTAAGAGAGTGGTCTAATGAAACAGAAAACAAAGACACAATGAAGAAATCAAATCTTATCTTTTTCTTGAAAAGATGATAAAAATAAACAATCCTCTGGCAAGACTGAGCAAAGCAAAAACAGATCAGGCACAAATAATTTTAGGACTGAAAAAAGAGACATAACTGCAGATTTTGCAGAGATGTAAACAATAGAGAATACTTGGAAACTTTATGGCTTTAAATTGGAAAACTTAGACAAAAGGGAACATTTTCTAGAAAAAAATGAAATCTGAAAACTGACTCAAGATTAGGGAAAATCTTCACTGTATATATGTGTATATATGTGTGTGTGTTTATAGTGAATTTTTGTGTATATATATATGTACACATGTATACACACACACAAAGAACTCTTACAATCAATGTTATTATTTATCATATTAATAATACCCTTGATTATAATTATAATAATGACATATAATTACATTATCATTAATCTTATTATTAAATGAGACAACCTAATTTTAAAAGATGAGCAAAAGATTTGAACAGACACTTCCCATAGCAAGACACATTTGCCAATAATTACATAAGAAGTACTCAAAACTAGTAATCCTCATTGAAATACAACTTAATATAACAATGAAATAGCATTTCATACCCAGTGGAGTGGCTAAAATTAAAATTCCATCACCAGATGTTGGTGAGGATATGACACAACTGAACTCTCACACATTGCTGGTGCAATGTAAAATAATAAAACATGATAAAATTATTTGGCAGTTTATTATAAAGTTCATCATGTACATATCGTAAGACTAAGCAAATCCACTCTGAGATATTTACCCAAAGAGTTAATACCAGTGTTCGTGACAGAAGTACATGTAATAGCCCAAAGCTAGAAACAATCTAAATATATATCAAGGGGAAAGTGGCAAAACCAATGGTGTATATTCATACAATGTGACACTACTTAGGAATAAAAAGAATAAACTACTAATACACCATTAATATGGATAAACTCAAAAAGACTACTTTGACTATAAAAAGTCAGATACAAATTAATCCATATTATATGATCCCATTTACATGATGTTCTAGAGAAAAACAAATCGAATCCATGATAAACTATTTATTTGCAGTGGCAGTTTGAGGACAGCCTGAAGAGGTAATGACTGGAAGGGTGCATAGAGAATTTTTCTAGTGATGGAATTATTCAAAATCTTTGTGGAAATGTGGGTTATGTGGGTGTAAGCACTTGGCAAAACTCATTAAATTATAAACTTAACAATAATGCATTTTATGATATATGAATTATATCATAATGAAAATATCTTAAAAACTGGCCCAATAAAGATAAGCAAAATGAATCAGTGGCTAAATATCCACAAACACCTACACACACATGTGCATATACTCAATTAGCAAACAAATAAGCCTAAATGGTTCTACAAAGTTCTACCAAACATTCCAGAGATGGGTTGCCTCAGTCTTGTTGATTCCACAAGATGGTGGCGGGGGAGGGTACTTTTCTCCACACTAAAATCAGAAGCTTATCTGCCTTCCAGCATGTGGGGTGACTGTAGGGTAGGAAGACCTCAGAGAAAGAAAGAGAGTAAAACAATATGAGGAAGGAGGTCAGCGGGGCCATACCTGCTGGTCCTAGAAGCATGGACAGCAGACATTGTTGGCTGACCACCGCAGAGTTCTTCTCATGTCTCTACTTTATTGCTAATAAAAGCCTATTTTTGTTCAGGCAGAAGGAGACCTTGAGAACGAGTGTGTGCTGGGCCCTGCTTCAATCCCAGGAGATGAATCTTCATGAGTCTAACCTATAGACGTGCCATTCTTTTTGCCATGACTTGTTTTAAAGAAAAGCAGCTGACAAAATACAGGCCAAGGGATTGTGAATGAAGTCCCATAGTGGAAGGCTGCTAGTGGCTGGTGGGACTTTCAGAAATGTTTCCAGGACCTTAAAAAGGGACCAAGAGAAGGGAATTCTGTCCTCTGGCTTTGAGTTCTGCCATATGCCAATGTGGTACCTGGAATTCTTGCAGAGGTCTTCAAGCCAGGAGGACCAGTCTAGGGGACAAAACCTACATTGAGGATGCCAGGAAAGCTAGAAGGAAGCTACTGAACCACCAAATTAACCAAACATGCGCATTTTTCCTGGATATTTACATAAGAGCATAAATGTTTCTGTTAAGTCATTCCTAACATAAGTTGATTCTGTTCTCTTATCACTTGCTCCCCAAAGCACTCTAAATACTTCCCCATAATAAGGATTTGAGTATTTACGGTGAGAGCAAAGGGAAGGTACCGGTAAATTTTAAAGAAGGGATGCTTGAATTATGGTTTAAAATGATCACTCGGCCTGAAGTGTGAGGAGTGGACTGGGTGAGAAGAAAATGGGGAGGGGGAGAAGGAGCCAATGGAATTACTCCGCAGAAGAGATGAAACATAATGACATCTAAGACCCTGGCGGTAGAGGTGATGATGGAGAGAAGCGAACGAATTCACATATATTTAGAAAGAAAAATCTTATATGTTGCCTCCTCCAGAAAGCCTTCCCTAATTTTTTCTTTTTCAACTGGATCCCTGCAGCATTGAACTCTCCATCTTTTAAATCCTCTAATGAACATTGTGTGGACTTCTCTTTAGTTACTGGTTCTGACTCAGGGCAGTCAAACATGTTTCTCCCAGAAGACTAGGAGCCCCCTGAGGACTGAGACCCCATTCTCGCTCATCTCTCTTTCCTGGAGTGCCTGATCCCTGGCAGCCACTCAGCCAGCAGTGGTCAGTTGAGCTGCCTGCCTTGCCTGGAGGAATGCAGGTCCCACAGCTGCCTCTCTCCAGCAGGCAGGCAAGTTGTACCTTCAGTTCTCATCCACCCACCTGTCCATCTGTACCTAATTCATAAGGAGCTGACATGGTGCTGTGTGGAATCCACCGGTGAAGCGAAGGCAGTGAGGGGCACCCTAGCTCTGCATGCATGGCTGCAAATGGGGAGACCCACCCTGCCTCTGCCACCTTGAGAAAATTACTGTTCCCCTCTCAGCCTCAGTTTATACCTCTGTAATGCAGGAGAAGGTCGGGGAGTGGTTATTCCTCAGGATTGACCCTCTCGTTGAGGTGTGGTCTTCCTTCCACCACAGGCTCCCAATCACATCCTTTCTTCCTCAGGATTGAGTTCTACTGCAGGAAGCTGGAGAGAGTGACATGAGGAACCCACTGACAGATGACAAAAGTAAGCCTTTGCAGAGCACTTTTTTTTTTTCTTTCTCTACAGATTCACATTGTGCCTTTTCAGTGAGAAACAGAATGCAGGGCTGTTGGCTTTGGAGGGTTGTTTATTTTGACAATGCAGGTAGATGGTGAGAAGGATGATGGAGCCATTCGCAGACAATAGCCATTGTTTGTGCCCAGACTGCGAAGTGGCTGCAGGGCTGTCCTTGGCCTCCCCTTGGGTCACACAACACCTGGGGAGCCCGGCTGGGCTGGACGGACCTTTTGCAGGTTGCCTGACTCTAAGACATACCAGAAGGACATAAATAATCAGCCACCAACTCTTTCGCTCGACTATAAAAAGCGTGCATATGCTCTGCGCAGGTTTTCCTAAGGTAAGGGACAGAGCTGGGCAAAACTGGGCTTCTGGAGCTGCCCATATGGGGAGGCGGTCTTTCACCGACGATTCTGCAGACAGAAATTGCCCATCTGCACTGTTTGCAGGTGTTTTGAATGATTATATTATTAGCTCTGTCTGTTCAACTTTGCTTTTTTATGGTGGCTTTAGTATTGCAGTAAAAGAAAGAAAGAACAGAAAGAAAAGAAAGAAAGAAAGAAAGAAGAGAAAGAAAGAAGAAAAAAAAAAAAAAAAGGAAGAAGAAGAAAAAGGAAGAAAGAAATATAAAGGCAGCCATCTGGTTCCCGATTTGTGATCGTGTTCTCTGTCAGGAGAGAGGGGAGAGGCAGCCACTGCTCTCTTGGGGGTGGAGGAAGCACAGGGCAGCCCCCAATTCTGCCCTTTTCCAGGACAGTGGGGTTTGGGGGTAGGCAAGATTTTTCATTTTACCAGAGGAAGCTGGTTTATTTCCTAATTTCTCCTCCCCCGCCTCCACCTTGATGCTTTGCAGCTGCTGCGGAGCTCACCTGGGTACTGGAATCAATGACTAATGTGTCCCCCAGTGCTGCAGCCTGGCCTGGAGAACTGGCTGTGTGTGTCCATGTGGCCCCGGACAGCCAGGCTGGGGCCGTCCATCCCACCCATGACTCTGGGCCTTAATTTGATCTGTGCTGTGACCTGTGAGACTTCGCAGGGCATCCCGACTGCAGGTAGCAAGACAAAGATTTATTTGATTATTTGTGCATGGGTAATTCATCAGGGAAATGCTCTCTGTGTCAGATGGCGCAGAAGCGGGGTTATTTAGGGTTGTGCAGCGCATCCAGGGCTGGGAGGGTGCCAGGAGCCACCAGCCCAGCAAGGTCACGACGCCTCCCCGCTGCAGGAGATGCCAGGCAGATCCGGAGTCACGCTTGAGCCAGAGGATGCTGTCTGCTTTTCATTGGCTTGGGCAAAGAGAAGAGAATTGTGTAGGTATTTCTTTCCCCCATAAAAGGGCAGAAACAATGCTCCAATGTAATCTGAGGAAGCCAACAGGGGGTGCTGACACCTAACCTTCTCTTCTCTTCAGGTACCCTACCCCAGGGACAGAAAAGCCATGACAGTAAAAAGTATTCTATAGGTAAGATATATTCTACCCTACATACATATATGAAAACTACACTCTATATATACATTGCTCTTGTGACCTGTCTCCTGCAACATACAATCATGGTGACACATGGATTCATTTGTCAGTTCAGTGAAAGAAGCAGCATCAGCCATGGGCCTCTTAGAGATCCAGAAGCCAGAAGGGGGAGGCTGGAGGAAGGCTCCAGAGAAAAAAATCCCTAAAAATACACTCCCCTGATTGTAGAACTGTTTCCATTTGGCATTTCTGATTGCAAGAGCAGAACCCCACCCAAGCATGCAACAGGAAAGCAGGCTTCTTGGGTGTTCTTTTAGGGTGGGAGCTGAATTTGGATCTTTGCATTCTCTCCCCACTGCATCTCACTTCAAGAAGTGAACAGGCAATTTATATTTCTTTTTGTGGGGTACAGGGGCAGAGCTTAGAGCAGAAGCTGGGAATGGGAAGAAACCCTTTTCCTTTACTTTATAAAAGCCGAAGCCACTGAAGATTGTGTCCACAGGGTTCCTGAAGGAAGATGGAGTCTCTGGAGAGCAGCAAGGGAAAGAAAGATTGTCCTGTAGCCTAGAAAAATGACCGAAGTCAGAGCCTGGGGTGGTCAGCACTCTGCCCTAGTTCCTTGGCAGTGCCTGGAGTTGATAGGACACTGGAGGTGATGGATCCATGGTGCGCGTGGCATGGATAAAGCCAAGTTTGTGATACCCAGCCATGGCAATTGTTTATGTGAGCAGCAGAATTTATAGACATCAAAAACTATATAAATGCAGGTAACCACTGTAGGGAGAAGAAAGGTGGTGGGAGAACCTTCCTGGGACATTTTGCTTTGCATAACACCTCACAGTCTTTGCCTGACCCTGAGGGAGTGGGTAAAGTAGGGAGCTCCTCAAATGCCAGAAATGGTGCCTTCTTATTGAATGAAGTGATTATAAATCAAGGGTTGAATGTCTTTGATTGAGTAATAGTAAGAAATAAAATACTTTGGCACCATTGAGCTTGGAGCTGCAAATTCACGTCTGTAGAGACTTTTCTGGGTTGTCAAAGGAAAGTTCAGAGAAAAACAAGGTCAGAATCCACAGTAGCCTGAAGTGAGAAAGGAGGTCAAGGAAGCCCCAAAGGCCTCAGCTGTGCAAGTCTGGGTTTTGACTCCATGATCCGTGGAGGTTATAGGTGTGGTGCCAGGTTTAAGATATAGGAGTGCTGTTATTATATAGGCCAAACAAGCCAAATGCTGGTCATTTCAGACTGTTCAACTTGATAGCTGAGAGTACACCTTTGGGATTCAGACTGCCTGGGTTTGAAGTTTATCACCTTTATTTATTAGCTATGAAATACTTCTTCCCTTCCTTCCTCCCTTCCTTCCTTCCTTCCTTCCTTCCTCCCTCCCTCCCTCCCTCCCTC
>NW_012116166.1:3153275-3211666 GCF_000951035.1 Colobus angolensis palliatus
CCTTCCTTCCTTCCATTCTGTTTAGCCTCCCTCTCTTTTTATCTTTCTCCCTTTCTCCCTCCTTTCCCTCCCTCCTTCCTTCCTGTTTTTTGCCTCAGTTTTGTCACCTGCAAAATCAATTTTATAATATTTGCACCTGCTGCAATAGGCCTGTTAGAGGATTAATACAGGTGCACAAGACTACCTGCCATGCAATTGGTGTTCAATAAACATCAGCCGAAACTATTCTGATTGTTGTTACCCTCAGTATATCTGCTCCCTTCCTTTCTCTATACTGAGAGGTAGTATAGCTTAGAATTAAGAGAACAACATTTGTAGCCATACAGCCAGGATTCAAAACAAAATGCATGAATTATTTAACATTATTAATCTCATCTTCATCATATCTGGTTACTGTCTTTACTTCTTCCTTCTGAGTAAGGCTTGTCTTGGGCTTGCTGTGGTCCCATCTCATCATTGGTACAGAAAGACGATGGAAGCCAAGGCCTGGGATGGTCAGCACTACGTCCTAGCTCCTCAGCAGTGCCTGGAGTTGGTAGGACATTGGACAGAGTGGAAGCATGGTGCACATGGCATGGATGCACCCAGGTCTTGACCCTTAGCCCCACCATACCAGGCATCTTATTTACTCACTCCACAAGGAGCCTGTTAGCAGGGCCCACACTCCCCCAGGGACAAAAAGGGACTGGAAAATTTTCCTCCAGGTCAACTCATCCAGAGCCTGAGCAGAGAAAGCAGCAGCCTCTCCCAAGCGTGGACTCTTCCAGGAGAGACATCTTGGGGGATGCTTCACCTGCTCCCAGTTGACCAAGAGGCTAGACAACCTCTCTTTGGTGTGCAGGTTCCTTTAATACTTTTCTTTATTTTCAACTTCTTCTCAATGATCACATGCTCCTATACTTCCCAAACTCCCCTACCCTCTGCAAGCTCTCTCCAGACCTTCCCAAAGGGTGGACCTGGAGGTTTGAATGGGTCCTCATTAGCACTTGGTTCTGCTTCTTGGTGTGGGCAGGATTCTTTTTTTTTTTTTTGAGACGGAGTCTCACTCTGTCGCCCAAGCTGGAGTGCAGTGGCCGGATCTCAGCTCACTGCAAGCTCCACCTCCCGGGTTCACACCATTCTCCTGCCTCAGCCTCCCGAGTAGCTGGGACTACAGACGCCACCCAACACACCCAGCTACTTTTTTGTACTTTTTAGTAGAGATGGGGTTTCACCGTGTTAGCCAGGATGCTCTCGATCTCCTGACCACGTGATCCTCCCGTCTCGGCCTCCCAAAGTGCTGGGATTACAGGCTTAAGCCACTGCGCCCGGCCGGCAGGATTCTTGTTACCTACAGTCGGGATTGTGTGCATCATGCTTAGGCCACCCCACCCATGGGTCACCCCTGGGCTGTCTGGTCAGTCACCAGTCTGCCCTCAACTCCTCTTCACTTCTGTGGCCATCAGGGAACACACCTGGCTCAACCTCCCCTTCTTTATGCACTCCCCTTCTCTCTCCCCATAATTTCTGGGGACCTGTCCATATTCCCTTGAAGTCACTAAATCCAATTAGAATTAACACTGAAAACTGCTTTATAATCTATTCCACTTCAGAATTCTCCTGCTGAACAATCCTCTACACTCAGCAATTTTCATGTTTTTCACTTCATATTCCTAGGGCAGAAAATCAGATTGATCCAACTCATCTACTGGGATGCCCCCTCCTGGTCCTCGAAGCTGTCTCTAGTTAAAGGGTGGAGCTCCATGGGGCAAAAGAGGCTGCCTCGCAGTGCCAAGTTAGCAGGGGAGCTGGGCAAGGAGATGTCTCCCACAAGTCTGCACAGGGCTATCTCTGGTCCTGGGGCCAGCATGTGCCTCAGCATTTATCTTTTTCATTTAAGTGGGGTGGGGGAAACCCAGTCCTTTATAAAGGCTTGGAAAGAAGTGGAGCTCCACTGTGCACACTCAGCCACATAAAAGCAAAACTAGCAAATTTACGAAAAAAACCCAAACAACCCCATCAAAAAGTGGGCAAGGGATATGAACAGATATTTCTCAAAAGAAGACATGCATACAGCCAACAGACACATGAAAAAAATGCTCGTCATCACTGGCCATCAGAGAAATGCAAATCAAAACCACAATGAGATAGCATCTCACACCAGTTAGAATGGCAATCATTAAAAAGTTAGGAACCAACAGGTGCTGGAGAGGACGTAGAGAAATAGGAACACTTTTACACTGTTGGTGGGATTGTAAACTAGTTCAACCATTATGGAAAACAGTATGGTGATTCCTCAAGGATCTAAAACTAGAAGTACCATATGACCCAGCCATCCCATTACTGGGTATATACCCAAAGGATTATAAATCATGCTGCTATAAAGACACATGCACACGTATGTTCACTGCGGCACTATTCACAATAGCAAAGACTTGGAATCAACCCAAATGTCCATCAGTGACAGATTGGATTAAGAAAATGTGGCACATATACACCATGGAATACTATGCAGTCATAAAAAAGGATGAGTTTGTGTCCTTTATAGGGACATGGATGCAGCTGGAAACCATCATTCTCAGCAAACTATCACAAGAACAGAAAACCAAACACTGCATGTTCTCACTTATAAGTGGAAACTGAACAATGAGATCACTTGGACTCAGGAAGGGGAACATCACACACCGGGGCCTATTATGGGGAGGCAGGGGAGGGATTGCATTGGGAGTTATACCTGATGTAAATGACGAGTTGATGGGTGCTGACGAGTTGATGGGTGCAGCACACCAACGTGACACAAGTATACATATGTAACTAACCTGCACGTTATGCACATGTACCCTAGAACTTAAAGTATAATTTAAAAAAAAAAAGCAAAACTAGTCCAGAATCCTCCCCTGCTTCAGTGTCCCGAAACTTCACACTCTCCTGAGCTTCTTGCACATCTTGAGATCTTCCTATTCTTTGAATCATGGCCCAAGCTCAAATGACCTTAGTGAAGCTTTCTCTGATGCCAAGTCCAGGACAGGTTTTATTTATTTATTTTTTATTATATGCTGTCTCACAGCCATGGCACTTTCTTGAAGAGCTCTTGTGTCTTTACAATTACACATTCCTCACTCAATCTTTTTCTCACCCATCACATTTCTATTGAAGGCCTGTTATTTGCTCTTCCAAAGATCAAGCCAGTGCCTTCCCTGGGGCTTACAGTCTGGAGGAGGGAGATAGGGCAGGGGCCTGTGGAAGAGAGTGCTGTTTCATGCAGATTGATCAGTGAGATCTTTCTGACAAGTCGACCCTGCAGCAGAGGTCTGAATGTAGTGAGGCTGTGAGCTACGAGGATACCTGGGTTATGAATCTTTTAGCCACAGGAAAGAGAATATGCAAAAGCTTTAAGACAGAGCTCTTTTGGCATATGTGAAAAACAGCAAAGAAGTCAGTATAGTGGAAGCTAATGCTGGGTGAGTGAGAGGTGACTGAGAGTCAGACAATTTAGGGCCACATAGGATTCTACTGTGAATGACATGGGAGCCATGAAAGAGTTCTCACAGAGAAGGAGTAAGGTCTCACTTCAGATTTCAGGGGATTGTGTTGCTTCGGTGCTAACAGCACCAGTTAGAAGGTCATTGTGGTAATCCACTTAGAAAACAGTGGTACCACTTCTGTAATCCCAGCACTTTGGGAGGCCGAGGTGGGTGGATCACTTGAGTTCAGGAGTACAAGACCAGCCTGGTCAACATGGCGAAACCATCTCTACTAAAAATACAAAAATTAGCTAGGCAAGGTGGTAGTTGCCTGTAATTCCAGCTACTTGGGAGGCTGAGGCAAGAGAACCCTGTGAACCTGAGAGGCGGAGGTTACAGTGAGCTGAGATCATGCCACTAAACTCCAGCCTGGGTGACAGAGTGAGACTCCGTCTCAAACAAACACACAAACAAACAACAACAACAACAAAACACACAAGAAAACAATGGTATCTTGCAGTCGTAATGCTTGGGGTGGATTTTGTCTTTTTGAGATGGGATCTCGCTCTGTTGCCCAGGCTGTGGAGTGCAGTGGCATGGTCATAGCTCACTGCAGCCTCAAGTATCTGAGCTCAAGCGATCCTTCCACCTCAGGCTCCCAAGTAGCTGGGACAACAGACACATACCATATTATTTGTAAAGGTCTCAGTATGTTGCCCAGGCTGGACTCAAACTCCTGGCCTCAAGCAGTCCTCCTGCCTCAGCTTCCCAAAGTGTTGGGATTACAGACGTGAATCACCACACCTGGCCAGAGTGGACCTTTTTATTGTTTTCAGCTATTGATTTGAAGAAATTTGTTACAGAAGCTAACATGAATTTCCCTGACTAACAAAAGCAGTCTACAAAACAGAGTTCCTGCCTTCAGGAACTTACTGCCTAGATGGGAAGACAGACATTAACCAAAAGTCATTTCTTGCTCAAAATCCAGTGAGGATTAGCCAGCTGTCTTAGGAGGTTTCTTCCAAGTGGTGACTCAGGGATTCAGGATCTTTCTACCTTATGCACTTATCTTGGATTCTTCCAGGTCCATCCAAGAGAAAGCGGGAAAGAGAGAGTAATTAAAGAAAAATATGAGCTAGAGAATACTGTAAGAGTGTTTTAGGGGCAACATCTAGAAGAGGTGTGCATCACTTTTAGACGTCACATTTCACTGGACAGAATCAGTCTCATGGACCCAACCTTTTTGCAAAGAAGCCTGGGATATGTACTCATCCTGGAAGCCAAAATAGTTCAAGGGATGAAGCCAGGCAAAAGTGTAGCTTCAGCTGAAGTCTAGCCCCAGCCCAATCTGAAGCTCCAGAGAGTGAATAGCATCAGAGTTGTCCTATTCTGAGGACAGGGGCTAGTCTTCTGTACTCCTCATCAGTCAGTTATTGGCCTTGGAGCACCCTAGAAGAAGAGTATAACTTCCAATGTGTTTCAGAAAAGGTTTCCCGTCAGCTAAGGCAAAGGTTCTCAACCAATGCCTGGAGACATTTTTGCTTGTCACAACTGGTGTGGGTGCTACTAGCATCTAGTGGGTAGAGGCTAAGGATGCCACTGACCATACTGCAATTCATACACTAGACCCCACTTTAAAAAAAAAAAAAATCTGGGCCCAAAATGTCAATGGTTCCAAGGCTGAGAAATTCTGAGCTAAGGGCAGTGGTCAGGAGAAGAGGACAGCTGTGAGCTTCTGGGAGTCATGCTCTATGAGTTTAGGAGATGGGTGCACAGGCCAGGGATCTGTGTCGGGTACCCACAGTACCTAGCATACGGCCACAGAAGAGGAAATAGGAGTGTAGAGCCTCTAGTCAATCTTGGACACACTGTTCAACTCCAGTTCTAGAACAGCACCTTGCACATGGTCAGCACACCTGACAGATTTGGGTGAATATGCATTCTTACAACTCCTGGACTCCAGGCTGGCACAAACCCTTGACCTAGAGAACCGACATGATGGTTCCAAAGAAGGATGCCCGGGAAAACAACTCTGAATAGGGCAGCCTGATGGAAGTGGTTCCTCTGACACGAGGATCTCAGGTTTTGCTATGTGATTTATTCTCTAATCCTGGCAATTTTAATGGCAAATGCTATGTGATTGGGGCTGCTTTAGACTTCAGAGAGGAGCATTGGATTTAGTTGCTGAGGCCTCAATTCTGCTACTCAATTTTGAATTATAATGACTTCATGAGCAGACCAAGTCTTCTCAATTTTAGGACCTTGGGCGCTTCCATTTCTACAAGAACATTGTGTACTTCTGTTTTTCTTCAACTGCATTCTGAAGAGTTCTGGGTTTTCTGTCAGTGCCAACAAGGTCACTTCTGGGGGAAAGGAGGCAAGGTCACTTTGTGGGGAAAAGAGGCAAGGTCACTTCTGGGGGAAAAGAGGCAGAGGTGACAGGTGAAATATCCCAGCCCCTGTACAGGCTCTAACAAGAGCAGCCCGAAGTTTAGCTATTTTTTACAATATATATTAGGGTTTCATATGATATTCTGTTCCATATATAAATTCTGCTGTGTAAACTTGAATACCTGTGCATTGGTAGACGTGGAAATCACCATGGGGAACAGAGACGTGGTGCCTGTCCTAGGGACTTACAAGCATGTGTTCACCACCGGCCATAATTCAAGGCAGGAAGAGTGAGGGATCAATAAAAGAGTGCAAGGAAATTTGCTATTCCAATTAACAGAATTATTTGCATATATCCATTTAATTTAACAGTATAAACTCAGCTGTGACAGTTTAGAAAATTGGGAGTTATCCAGTGTGGTGCCATGCAACTCTGCCATAAAATCATTTCTCTTCTGATGATCCTTTTGTTTCTTACTATTGGGAGCTGCAAGTGGTGAGGGAGAGTTAATCTATTGTTTTATAACTATCCACTTGCCCTTGCAAGCCTTTCACTTATGACCCAATAAAGACAAGGCCTGATTACTGTATATAAGCTCCTTAAACTTGGCCAGGCAGGGTGGTGGCTCAAGTCTGTAGTACCAGCACTTTGGGAGGCTGAGTTAGGAGGATCAATTGAGGCTAGAAGTATGAGGCTAACCTGGGCAACATAGCAAGATCCCATCTCTCAAAACAAAATAATAATAAATTAGCCAAGCATGGTGGCACACACCTGTAGTCTTAGCTTCTCAGGAAGCTGATGTAGGAGGATCACTTGAACCCAGGATTTCAAGGCTGCAGTGAGCTATGATTGTGCTGCTGCGCTGCCTGGGCAATAGAGCAAGAATCTGTCTCAAAGAAAAAAGTTATTCAAACTCACTATAAGTTAAGCCTCAAAAATTCTATTGACTTTAAAATGGGAGCCACATTATCATGGGGGTCACTAGGATAGAAAGAGAAGGATATACCCAAAGAGCCGTTTTCTTATTGGATGTGAGACCAGAGCTAAAGTAGCCCTAGGCTGCCTACACTCTGACCTTCATTGCCTTGTCTGGGCCTTTGGAAGTCATCTTTTTTGGGAGTTTGAGCAGGATCCTAAGAGGTGCTCATTTTAGCTGAAGCAGGATTTAAGAAGGCTGCCACTTAAGATGGAGGTTAGGGTTGGGTTTGCCATCCCAGATCAAAACAACAGAAAAGAAGAAATAGATTAAAGCACTCTATGGTTTATGTTAAAATTGTTGAACTGAAGCCATGAGACAGACATTGTCTAGCAAGCAGACGCTGTGGGCCTGCCTTAAATTATACAACCTAATGTCCTAAAATAAGCCCAGATTCAGATTCCACCCGCCTTGGTCTGTCTCTCTCTTTTCTTCTCTCTCTACTCATTTCACCTCATTTTATTCTTACAAGCATCTTAGGAGACAGGTTTATTTTTCCTCCCACTTTCAGAGTGAAGAAACCAAGACTTAGAGAGACCGAGTAACACCTTCAAGGTCACACAGCTAATAGGTTCCGAGACTCCATCAAGATTCTTTCCAAATAGAGATTCCAAGAAGCATTTCTGTATTAAATAATTAGTTCACTCCTCATTTGTGGAGCATGAAAACCCTTTAGACTTGCCGTCTTTTGTGCCTTTGCTCAAGAAAGCCATGCACTTGGATAGCTCCATTTCATCCCCATGAAACCCATCTTTCTAGACCAGGGGTCCCCAGCCCCCAGGATACGGACTGCTTACTGGTCCATGGCCTGTTAGGAAGCGGGCTGCACACAGAAGGTGAGCAGTGGGCAAGCAAGCGAAGCTTCATCTGTATTTACAGCCACTCCCCATCACTAGCGTCACCACCTGAGCCCTGCCTCCTGTTAGATAGGTGGTGGCATTAGATTCTCAAAGGAGCAGGAACCCTATTGTGAACTGTACATGCGAGGGATCTAGGTTGCATACTCCTTATGAGAATCTAATGCCTGATGATTGGTCACTGTCTCCCATCATCCCCAGATCGGGCTGTCTGGTTGCAGGAAAACAAGCTCAGGGATCCCACTGACTCTATATGATGGCAAGTTGTATAATTATTTCATCATATATTACAATGTAATAATAATAGAAATAAAGTGTACAATAAATGTAATGCACTTGAATCATCCCAAAACCATTCCCTCCCCCATCTGTCGAAAAACTGTCCTCCACGAAACCGATCCCTGGTGCCAGAAAGGCTGGGGATGCTGCCCTAGACCATTTCCCAGGGCCCTTCCTCAGACAGGAAATGACTCCATTGTTACAACCTCAGTTTGAACCGTTTTGACGTCAGCTATATCCACCTACTGTGAGAACCTGTTTATTACCTCATGACATGCTGGTCTCTAAGTTTCCTGGAGGCCAGTGCTGTATTTTTGTTTTTAATACAGGGCCCCATGTGCATGCTATAGACCTGAGTAACGATGGTGGAATTGAGCTATTTAGGTTGAACCGTTTGAAGTTGCCAATAATCTGCCATTTCGTAACCTACAAAAACTGTAATTTCATCTGATTCAAAATAAATAAATTGCATTTTTGTGCATTGGGTTTATGAATCATTAGGAAATGATTCTGAACTTTATATAGTGAGATGTGCTCATTTGAATATGTTCAAGCTACTCTAATTACAACATCCTGTTTTAGGGATGCTATGATTTAGGGAATCATAGGTTTTGCTCTCAGGTTTTCTGTTTGTTTCAGTTGTTTAAAAAAAATTAAAAAGGGTCTTGCTCTGTCATCCAGGCTGGAGTGCAATGGCACCATCATAGCTCACTGCAGCCTCAACTTCTTGGGCTCAAGCGATCCTCCTGCCTTAGCCTCCTGGGTAGGTGGGACTACAGTCATGTTCCACCAAACCCAGCTAATTTTTAAAATTTTTTGTAGAGATGGGGGTCTCGCTATGTTTCCCAGGCTGGTCTTGAATCACAGGCTTAAGCAGCCCTCCCATCTTTAACTCCCAAAGTGCTGGGATTACAGGCATGAACCACCATGCTCAGCCTACTTTCTGTGTTTTACATTGAACATCTTAAAAGGTTAAAGATAACACAAAAAAAGTAGAGAGACAGGTATAATGAAGACCTAGACTCACTCCTCACCCACTTCAATGATTATCAAATTCATGAGCACTTCGCTTCATCTCTATCCCACCCACTTCCCCTCTCCCTCATCCCAATTATTGCAAAGCAACTCCCATATATCAAGGTATCAAGCCACTGGAAAATAGTTCAGCATATGTTTCTAAAGGAGAACAAATCTTTTAAAAAATAACCTCCTGGCTAACACGGTGAAACCCCGTCTCTACTAAAAAATACAAAAAACTAGCTGGGTGAGGTGGCGGGTGCCTGTAGTCCCAGCTACTCGGGAGGCTGAGGCAGGAGAATGGCGTGAACCCGGGAAGCGGAGCTTGCAATGAGCGGAGATCCGGCCACTGCACTCCAGCCTGGGCGACAGAGTGAGACTTCGTCTCAAAAAAAAAAAAAAAAAAAACCAAAACATTTTAAAATAACTTAACAATATCTTAGTGTCATCTAAGAGATATACACACACACATACACACACACACACAAGCATAAAATCAAATAAAATACAAGCTATGCTTCGTTTCAGGGAAGGAGTAAGGTCCACACCTTGTGTTTGGTAGATATGTTTCTTATGTTTCTTGTAATCTTGTTTTCCTTCCTAGCTAGTGCCTTAATCAAATTAGTTCTCTGAAGTGTCCCATTGACTTTGGAGGAAACTGAGGCCCCAGGAGGTTAAATGGTTGTGCCCAATGTCCCCAAGCGAGTCAGTGACTCTGGCCAGGGATGGAGTCCAGATGTTTGGCAGTGTTCAACCTTCCTGCCCCAGCCCCAAGGCCCCCGCCCAGGCCCACTCAGGAGGGTCCAACCCCAGGTGCCCCGGACCCATCCTGGGGTCATTGGAATACCCTCTGCGATCACTACTTCCTGTTTGCCTTTCCACGAGGCAGTGAACACTGCTGTGAAAAAGTTCAAAGGGTTTCCTGACACACAAAGCCCCTAAAAGGCAATATTTTGATGATTTAAGTATAAATGATCAGAAACATGTGGATTTCATTTCCTTTAGAATACACTTGGGTATGAAAATTAACGGGAAACGTGCTTGGCAAAATGCAACCTGGGTTTCCTCAAAGCCCTGAAGTGGTTTAAGATGTTCAGTGGATTTGAAGGGA
This sequence comes from Colobus angolensis palliatus, assembly GCF_000951035.1. Classification (NCBI taxonomy): domain Eukaryota; kingdom Metazoa; phylum Chordata; class Mammalia; order Primates; family Cercopithecidae; genus Colobus; species Colobus angolensis. The sequence continues at coordinate 3,163,351 of NW_012116166.1, forward strand.
AGGTAGTCCTTCTCTCTGTGCCCTCCCACCAGGTTTGCACTCGTCCACACGTTAAATCTGGGCAGGATATGCTACTGCTGTGGCCTTGACCTTGTTGAGAAATGGGGGGAGGAAGAAAAACAGGAGAAAGAGGAGAGAGGGTCTGGATGAGAAGTTCAGCAGCTTTTCCTAACTGGTTCTGCCTTCCCAAGAGGAGGACCTGGCCTCTTTCCTTGGAAACAGCCCTCAGCAAGTCCCTACTGGGTCCCACCTGTCCTCAGGTGTCCATCTGTGTTTTGGCCCCCTCTGTCCTTTCCTTTGAGAAAAAACACTTGGAGTTACAGGGAGACATGGCACACCCCCCGGAGAGGCTGCTTTTCATCTTTACCCATGTTAAGATGAGGTTCATTGCATGATAGAGGTAGGCAGCTTCAGAGCTCCCAGAAGTCTCAGAGCACAAAGCAGTGAAAGATCCTGGTAGAGTAAGAGGAGACAGAGAAGGAGATCCTGAAGGCAGGAGAATGCTCTGGAGGGAGAGAGGAGAAAGGAGGAAAGGGAAGAAGAAATGAAGTGAGAATAGAAGCTAAGAGAGGGACAGGGAGGCTAGAGGGAGAAAAGAAGGGAGGGAGCGAGAGAGGAAGGAAGAGAAAAAAGGAGGGAAGGAGTCAGAAGGAAAGGAGGAAGGGAGGGAAAGAGGGAGGGGAGAAGGGAGAGAGGAAGAAAAGAAGGGAGGGAGGAGGGAAGGCAGGAAGGAGCAAGAAAGAAAAAGCGGGGGAGGGAAGGAGAAAAGATGGAAGAAAGAAAAAAGGGAGGGAGGGAGAGAAGGGAAGGAAGAAAAGAGGGGGAGAGAAAGGGAGGGGGGAAGAAGAAAAGACTGGAGGGAAGGAGGAAGAGAGGAAGACAAGAAGGGATGTGAGAAGGGAAGGAGGGAGGGAGGAAGATTAAGAGAGGGAGAAAGGGAGGAAGGGAAAGAGTGAAGGAGAAAAGAAGGCAAGAAGGAGAGATAGATAAAGAGAGGGAGGAAGAGAAGAATAGAGAGAGGAAGGAACAAAGGAGAGAGAGGAGGGAAGGAGAAGAGCAGAAAGAGAGGGAGGAAGGATAGCAGGAGGGAGGGAGGAAGAAAGGGAGGAAGGAAGAAAAGAAAAGATGTGGGGAGAGAGACAGAGGAAGGAAAAGTGTGTGATGGCCAGTGGGAAAGACAGACAAAGGGTAGACACAGAGATAGCCAGTGGATTCCTGGTTAGGATTTCTGGGTCTCAAATAATGTGTTTGTCAGCAAGAATGTCCAGAAGTGCCCCTTTAGCTGGGCATGCTGCAAAGTGTGAGAAGCATTCTGGGAGTGGGTGGGTTTCACGAGCTGGGGTAGTCTTCCGCACTCTGCTTTCTTTGTTTTAATCATCAGTCAGCAGAAACATCTCCAGAGGCCTTGCTGCTTGCCCTGATTAATGGACCCCAGACCTTTCTGTGCCCTGAGGTTTTGCCTATCATGAGTGCTGGGCGGGATCCTAACACCATCACTCCTAAGACCAGTGTTCATAAATGGGCCTGCTAGGCATCTGCAGGCAGGGCTTGGCCACCTCCCAGGAGCCAGGCCCTGCTGTGAAGTACCCTGATGACAGGGCATAGGACTGGACCAGAAAGGCAGGGCTTACCCTCCTGGGGACACATCCAGGACAGAAACACTTTTCCTAGTGGAACTGTGTGGGCAGAAGGGGCAACATGACCAGGGGTCAACCGGACCAGAAAGGCAGGGGCAAACCAGATTGAAAAGGCAGGGCTTACTCTCCTGGGGACACACTCAGGACAGAAACACTTTTCCTGGTGGAGCCGTGTGGGCAGAAGGGGCAGCATGATACCCTCAGTCACATGCCTGCCTTGGTCAAGATGCAAGTGACTTGGTTTGGAGTTCCGCTGAAACAGAGTGCAAGATAAGGCTTTGGGGACAAGGAGTTTATGTGGGGGGTGATCACAGGAAGCACAGAGAGGGTGGGGAGAAGTGAGACAGAGAAAGAAGAAAAGCCAGTAAGGTCTTGTTAGTGAAGAAGTTACTGCAGTGAGCAACTGGGGCCCAGGAGCACAGGGCTTCCTCTGGCAGATGCTAGGAAGAGTGTGCCTCAGATGGTCCCGCAGAAAGATGAGGAGCTGAATGTGCATCCACCACCTCCTTTCCCCTGCTGGTCTGGTGGCTCCTGGGGCTGTCAGCTCCCCTGCTCTCCAGTCCTCTCCCCAGCATGCTCCCTAGGCCAAGATAGTAAGTTACGAGCTTAAACAGGAACTATCTTCAAGCTGATTCTAGGGTATGCTTAGTAGATCTTGGATCCCTTGGATAGGAATGTTGGCAGGGTCCCTATACCAGTCCCACCCTTGAGGCAAACATCAGTACTTTGCCCAGATGAACAGGCTGAAAGCTGGTGGGTGAGGGGTGCCAAGTAGCAGAGGCCCATAACTGCACCTGTCCTGGCAAGAGATGAACAAGGAACACTTCATCAAGCATTGCCCAGCATGCACCAAGCACTTATGGGCCCAGCACCCATTCAAGTGACTGTTGCTCCCTGGACTCCAGCCTCTTCTGCCTAAGGCAAGACAGAAAGAACTGGAAAAATACCTTTGCTCTGGGCTTTGCATGGCATGGATCAGGTTCACAGCTAATTAGAAGTAAATGTAAAGCACAAATATGAACCTTCAGTGGCCAAATTCATGAAAGGAATAATGGGTATATGTTTTCTTTCTGTAGAATTTTAGTGAACAAGTGGCATTGTCATCCATTATTTATCTTTTTTCAATTGCAGTGAATAGTTGCAGTGACGAATATCCAATTTCTGTATTTTCAGAAAACTCGCACATGTGTAGATCATGGTACAGTTTCATATTTACTTTATAAAGTACTAACTTTTTTTTTTAATAGAGAAATTTGGCAATTATTGCTCTATTTCTTAAGATGTGAAAGTTGATGCATAATAAATTGATAGGCCATTTCTTTTGTGCTCCCATAAAAATAGCCAGTCAGTTTCTCCTTGGAAATTGTGGCTCTTTATATTTGGGGAAACTTAACCTCTAGCAGGATGAGAGACCTGGAGAGAACACACTCTAGGCACACAGCAGATGAGCAACAAATATATGTTTCAAAATTTATTGGTTGACAGAGTCACTGAGAATTGGCTTTGTTTTAAATACCCCGGGCAGGGTTGGAGTCACACCTTGAAATACACACTGCAGTTTTGGGCCCTTAGCATTGGATGACCACACAGTCATCACTTGATTACACCTTCAACTTGGTTACAATTTTGAGTAGGATTGTGAGTAAAAGGAGTTTGCAGGACTGAAGGTAAATACTTGCACAACATCATAAGATAATCCTCCAAGCTGACTGAGCAACCATGGCTCGCTTACCCGGGTTTCTTGGCCTGGGGGAAATGTACTATTTTAGTCCATTCTCACACTGCTAATAGAGACATACCCGGGACTGCTTAAGTTATAAAGGAAAGAGATTTACTGGCACCCAGTTCCGAAGGGCTGGGGAGGCCTCAGGAAACTTGCAATCATGGCAGAAGGAGAAGCAAACACATCCTTCTTCACATGGCGGCAGCAAGCAGAAGTGCCGAGCAAAAGGTGGAAAATCCACTTATAAAACCATCAGATCTTGTGAGAACTCACTATCACGAGAAGAGCAAGATAGGGATAACTACTCCCATGATTCAATTACCTCCCACTGGGTCCCTTCCATGACATGTGGGGATTATGGGAACTACAACTCAAGATAAGATTTGGGTGGGGACACAGCCAAACCATATCTGTACCTCCAGTGTCACTTCATTCATTCATCTGTTCTAATGGAATCTACTACAAAAGGTAGGTGTGCTGATTGCTGAGGAGGCAAAGCATTACACGTGACCTTGTTGTCCAGAGACTCAGGGCTTGGAGATCAAACACAGCCATGCAGGGAAGCTAACAGTGGAATGTGTTCAGGATGATGGCAGAGTCTGAACCAACTGTATGTAGCAGGTGAGCAAAGTAGGGAGGGACCATAAGGACATTGAAGCTCTTGCCCATTAGCTGGCCTCTCTTCTTCTCTGATGTGATGTGTACTGACTAAGTGTGGCTCAGTGTAAGAGAAACAAGTAGATGTCAAAGTAACTTGTGTTAAAATGATTCCATCTATTTCAGGAGTCCAGTTGTCATTTCTAAGCCCTTGTTTACAGATGCTTTCTCTTGAGTCCAGTAAGACGTGAATACTATATTCTGTGAGTTCTTGTTTTTAACCCCACTTCTCCTACATTTGAAAAAATAAAATCAAACTACTTAGAGAACTGAGCCACATGTACCTTCCCTACCTTGGAAAGAAAATTTAGCCTTCTGAACTCCTTATCATCCTCATTACTTCATCCCATACACTCATTTTCTTCTTTACATTCCAGCAACAAATTTTCATATACACACAAAATAAAACAAACAAAAAATAATAATGAGAGTAAGAGAGAGTGCTTGAAGGGGCACCAGTTAGGCCAAGTGTGGGGGCCTCCAATTTCTTAGAGTCTGGCTTGAACTACTTATAGAACAGAGGTCCTTGGTGATCAGACTTGGGTCTGCCTGTGGCCATAGAGCTCCCCGGGATATGAGCCTTGGACCAAAAACACCCCTTTGTATGAACCCATGGGCTCCACCATGAACCTGGTCCTAAAAATTAGCCTCTTGATTTTTTCTTTATTATTATCATTTTTTTTTTTTAACTGAGCAGCTGCTGTCAATGGCTTCTCCAGTTTTGCTTCCTGGTAGCTACCGTTCCAAAGCACTCTAAAAACCAATTTTACACTTAATAAAGTTTAACTATTCAATATTTTTCATTTTAAAACTAAATAACAGACATTTAAAAGAATATTTCTTTTTTAATGACACTGATGCCACTATTTTAGAAAGCCAGATGACATCCACTGTGCATTCCTATTTCCTTAACTGCCAAATACTCTATTAGTCAAGTTTGTTCATATTTACAAGATTTTTTTTTTGGATGTTTTACTGCTATCAGAAGATCTAACATCTGTTTCTCCAGGGATTCTCCATGTGTTCTGTAGTTTACAACAATTGAAACCACTGTTTTCAAAATACATTTGGATTAAACTCAATGTACTAAGACTTGATTTCACAGGGAGCCCCATGCACACGTCTGGAGTTTTCTCTCATGTAATTTTTCTGAATGGTGAGACATTTGCTCTGGATTTAGGTGGGTGAGATAGAATAACAGTGGAGTTCAATGAAGTGCATGTGTAAAATAACGTTGTTAAAGGCATCCAAGTGTGGGGAGGGTGTGTCTGGGTGTCTCTGTTTCTGCCTGGAGCATGACAGAAGAAAGGAAGTTCCTTTGACTTTGCTCTTTTGGGAATCGCAGTGGCAGGGGCACGTCCAGTGCATCGCCTTCTTTCCTTCCCTGGCCATCAACAACAACATTGTCCATATACCTTTCTGTGATGATGGGAATGTTCTACATCTACACTTCCCAATATAGTGTTACAGCTAGTCCCCAGCAGCAATTTAGTGTTGAAATATGGCCAGTGAAACTGAGCAGCTGAGATTTTTATTTTATTTAATATTTTAAATTTAAATTTGGATTCTAATATCCATGCACAACTAGTGGCTATCTGTATTAGTTCTTTCTCATGCTACTAATAAAGAGATACCTGAGCTTGGGTAATTTACAAAAGAAAGAAGTTTAACTGACTTACAATTCAGCATGGCGGGGGAAGCCTCAGGAAACTTACAATCCTGGCGGAAGGGAAACAAACATGTCCTTTACACATGGCGGCAGCAAGCAGCAGAATGAGTGCCCAATGAAGAGGGAAACTCCTTATAAAACCGTCAGATCTCGTGAGAACTAACTCACTATCACGAGAATAGGATGGGAGAAACCACCTCCATGATTCAATTATCTCTACCTGGTCCCTCCCATGACACTTGGGGATTATGAGAACTACAATTCAAGATAAGATTTGGGTGGGGACACAGCCAAACTATATTACTATCATTTTGGACAATGGAGGTCTACATGTCTCAGTTACTCTGAGATATGTCTCCACTGAACCCTCTCTTATTTCTCCAGATCATCAATGTCTCTGATCTACACACTCCTTCAATAGAACAAATTACACCACTGGCCCCAAACTATTGACTACTGTGCCCAGTGTCCGTCCATGTACCACTGTTGTGCAGACCAGAAAAGGGGCTCTTCCTAAAGCTTTCTTCTCTCATGTATTAGAAAGTGACATACCGACATGCAAATCCACCAGGGCACAGATATGACAGGCACCCCATAAGCACGGGCAGTGTGTGTGGCCTGCCCAACTCCAACTGCATGTACTTGTCCTGTTCTCCTTGTGGTTTCCAATCCTCGGATGTGGACACAGCATGCAGACTGCTGGCACCACAAGAATACTCCCCAGCTTCCCCCAACACCTCACGATAACAAGCAGAGGTCCAAACAAACCAAGGAGTCCTGACAAGAAGCTGACTGCTCTGACAATCTTCTTCCTGACACAAAAGTCCATTTTGTAGTAGTGTCACTTCTGTGGGGACTTCCTGAAGAGTCATCATCCATTGTTTCCTGTAGGATATCCCTGTGTGCCTTCAGATATGGGGAATCAGTTACAAAGCCCTACTTCAGCCTCTGCTTTGTGGAACGGAGATCCTGGGGTGCTGTGGCCAGCTTAGGCATTGTGTTCACGGTGGAGGCAGAGGTCAAACGGTTCAAGTCAAAGTACACAGGGCTCTGCAGGTCTAGGCACGGAGTAACTAACATGCCACCACTTCTGCCATGGGTTTTGACCAAAGCAAGTCACATGGGGTGAAGAAGAACACTCTAACTTTATGAGAGGAACTCTAAAGTCACATGGTAGAGTGCGTGGACACAGGAGATGGAAAGGAATGAAGAACTGGACCATCATTGCAATCCATGGCTCACAAATTCTAAAGCAATGTATACCAAGAGGTGAACAGTGGATGTCTTGGCAGCAAGAATGTGAATATGGTTGATTGTTTTCATCTTTGCTTTATCTATGCTTTATCATTTCATTTTACAGTGTCAAATTATAGAATGGGTGTAATTTAATGTTAATAAGGGAAATAGGCTTATGAAAACAATCTGGAAAATACGGAAAAGTAGAGGGAAAAACCCACCTAAACTGTGTTTTTCACCAAAAACTGTATTTTTAATGAGGTTACTAGTGCATTTGTGAGCAAGACACTTCTTCCTTGCTGAAGACTGTCTCATGCATTGCAGGATGTTTAAAATCTTTGGTTCCTGAACATTCAATGCCACTAATGGCTTCTTGTCATTTTTGCAACCAACTTCACCACCACCACCACCCACATTTCTAAATCACCTCCAGAGGCCTCCCTCATTGAGAACACTGAAAACCACGTTTATCCTTTTGATGTGGTTACTCCTTGGCTTTTACATGCATGACATTCATTCAGTCACTCATTTTAAAAATAATCTTATGGTTTTACTTATTTATTGTTCATTGTTTTCCATTGATATGGTACACCACATTGATAATATTGAATATAGATTTTTAAATTCCTATTTAAATTAATAATGTACAGATGATCCTGCATGTCACCTAAATGGCCCAATGTCTTCTGATCTTCTCACATCATCCAGCCTTTAAAAAGAAGAAAAACATTTTAAATAGGACGTAATTAGCTGTAAAACGTTCAATGCTTTCCCCAAGACTTTTCATAGCTTTCTCGGGTGAGGGAGGGGTGCTATGGCTTTAGTTGCTCCCTTCCATCTCTCCCCATCATCCTAGACACCTCTACTATCTTTTTCCTACAGCCCTGCCCTCTTTCCCCACCACTTTTCGTGGACACCTCTCTTCTCATTTATTTCTCCAAGAATTTCTTACTCAAGGCATTTATAGGTAATAGATTGTTACTACGCATTTGGTAATAATGGAAGGTCACTGCTGCATGGAGCTGGAAACAACCCCAAAGTGTGTATCAAGAATCACAGTTGCTCAAGTTCAATGGCCACTATGTGTTTTAGGGCATACTTGGGGTTTGCAGGGAGTGTTTAATCATAAATTTCTTGCCTGCAAGTTTTGAGTCAATTTAGACACACTCCAGTGAGGGAGGAAGATATCGGCTAAACTGTTGGAGAACATAGCTTGGATCTGCAGCCAAAGTCAGCACTCTGATGTGTTCCCCTCAAGCTGACAACCTGTGAGTTCTTACCCAGCCTACTGCATGGAGAATTGTGACCTATTTTTCAGGAGAGGCTGGTTATAGAGATCACATAAGAGCAGTTTCTTTAACACATTAATCCCACCTGATAGAAAAATACTGACCAGCGAGAGTCCAACTCTTCCTGTTTCCTATCAAATGGACCTCTCTCCTTTCTGAAGGGGAGAGGAGGACAAAGATCCCCTGAATTTCTGGTGAGTCCAAGGTTCTTTTTTGTCTCCATCCCACTGCTAAACTGCCTTCTCTTTTATTTTTTTTCATCTCTTCTCCAACATCCAGTAAACAATGCCTCCCCCTTCCTCCTCTTTCTGGTGGCCTCTGGCCACCAGAAAAAATAAAAATATTTATTGCTTTGAAAGTCACATCCAATCTGATCCTGAGTTACTGTTACACCTTAAAGGAATCCTTGTTAAAGATGTTGAGGAAATTCTTTCATATTTCATTAGTAAAAGAAATTTATAATTTATACACAAACACACACACACACACATAGAGATGTAATGTTAACCAAAAAATTCTATTATGTTTCCTTATTCTTGTACATAAAGACACCTTTTTTTAAAAAATGCATCAAAGATGAAAACCTTATAAAAATGACTGTAGTGAAAAATAAATACCAAAGATTCAGGGTATGAGAAAGGCCCAAATGTGCTAGTGATACTATTCAATAAGTGAGCCTTTTGCATAAGAGATGAATTAAAATAATAGACTAAGGACAAAAACCACTCTGTTCCAACTTCCCAAAAATAATAGAAAAATATTTTAAAACAAAATTAATAGAGAATAAGTACATATGGACAGTGCAAAACAAGAAAATGTGGATCAGCAGACCAGAACATGTGAGGAATTCCTAGAAGACAGAAACCAGATGGGATTAGAGTGACAAGAGTAGATGAATCTATAGCCAAAAATCATATGCAGCATGCAGGATGAATCCCCACATGGCCTTGGCTCACCCAGCTCTTCCCCCTTTCTCACTTGTAGTTCTCAAAAATAACTATAGAATGTGCTGGGAATGTAACATCCTGAGATAACGAGGAACTGGCTAGAACGGAGCCCGGGCTGTTCCTGCTTGTCCTAGAACATGATGTCCTTCAGTGTGTTAGCCCAGAAACTCAATTGTGCCTGAGTATAAAACCCAGGGCAGAGTAGACTTTTGGGTCCGTCAGTTCCAGGGCAATGCAATGTGAGACATTGAGATAAGACTCCATCTGCCCCAGGAGCAGATTTCCTGAGCCCTAGGGGACTGGCTCGCCTTGAATTCCAGACTCTGTGTTGATTTTCCCTTGCTGGCTATCTGTAGGTAATAAAGTTGCTTTACTTAATTTACTATGTTAGTCTTCTGTCTCCCTAGACGTGTGCAAGTGATAGAATAACCAGTGACTAGTGAACCTACTAGAGAAACTGGGGCTTACACGGTGAATCCTGCTTCACACACCCCACAGTTATTCTGAAGCTAAAAACAAATGCAAATAAATCCTAAAGCCCAGGAGCAGGACCTGGAACAATCAATAAGGAACTTAATTAGAAGACTGCATTTAAAGCAGCTTCCAGGAAATTCTCTCCTGTCCCCTGTCCCACCCTCTATGCAATTCACAACTGAACATCTATCAGCTCAGTCCACAAAATGCCCTCTAAGGAAAGTAAGCCTTCTGGTGGGGGTTTAGTAGAAGGGGATCACCAGAAGTAGTAGAGGCTGAGGAAACACCAAGTTTCTATAATATTATGGAGTTTCACAATTGGTAATGTAGTGATCAACTTTTTATATGTTTATTGTTCATTGGGATTTTGCTATACAATTTCTACTCAAATACTTTATTCCTTTTTTATTAGGTTATCTTTTTAAATTTTATTTTTGTTTTTATATTTTTTGAGATGGGGTCTCACTACAGTGCCAGGCTGGAGTGCAGTGATGTGAATATGGCTCACTGTAGCCATGACCTCCCAAGGCTCAGATGATCCTTCCACCTCAGCCTCCTGAGTAGCTGGGACTACAGGCACACCAAGCTCAGCTAATTGTTGTATTTTTAGTGCAGATGGAGTTTCACCATGTTGCCTAGGCTGACCTCGAACTCCTGGGGTGAAGTGATGCACCTACCTCAGTCTCCCAAAGTGCTGGGATTACAGGTGTGAACAACAATGCCCAGCCTATGTGTCTTTTATCTCTATATATTTGAAATAATTCTGTGCATATTCTGGGTGAGGATCATTTGCTAATTTGTGTTGCAAATGTGTGTGGCTTCTCATTTCATAATGTCTCTTCTAAGTTATGTATGATGTGTTTAATTTCCTAATTTTAATGTAGTAACATTTAATTAATGTCTTGTCTTTATCATTAGTATATTTTGCATCTGTTTAATAAATATTTTTCTGCACCAAAGCCTTAACATATGCTCCTAGGTTATTTTTTGAAAGCTTTGTAGTTTTGCTTTTCATAGTTAGCTCTATAATCCCGATCCAGTTTATTTTGTCAGTGGTGTGAGGTAGGGATTCAATTTTAATTTTGTTTCTGTATAAATATTTTTGAGGTGGGAGGATCATTTGGGGCCAGGAGTTTGATTCCAGCCTGGGCAACTTTTTGAGACCCCGAACTCTACAGGAAAATTTAAAAATGAGCTGGTTTAGTGGCGCATGCCTGTGGTCTCAGCCACTCAAGAGGCTGAGGTAGGAGAATCACTTGAGCCCAGGAGGTTGAGGCTGCAGTAAGCCATGATCATGCCACTCACTCCAGCCTGGGACACAGTGAGATCCTGTCTCAAATAAATCAATAAATAATATATAAGAATATAAAATATGAATATCTTTATTGTCTAGGGACATTTATTTAAAAATCTACTTTATCCCATTGGTCTTCAGTAATATGTTTATTTATGACTTTTCCATTCTATTGTATTGATCTTCCAGATACCAAAGACTTGTTGTAGAACTGGTGTGATTTTAGCTACAGATAGATAAATAAGTAAGTCCTCTCACCACCTTTATCTACTTCAAGAGTGTCTTGGGGAAAAACACTTGAAAAATATTGAGTCTTTCCCATCCCCATTCCTATTTTCCAATTTTTATTATTTCATTTAAAATTTGATTTAGCAAATAGCAAACAGGTGGCAATTTTTTTTTTTTTTTTTTTTTTTTTAAGATTGAGTCTTGCTCTGTCACCCAGGCTGGAGTGCAGTGGCCCAATCTCGGCTCACTGCAAGCTCCACCTCCTGGGTTCATGCCATTCTCCTGCCTCAGTCTTCTGAGTAGCTGGAACTATAGGCACCCATCACCATGCCTAGCTAATTTTTTGTATTCTTAGTAGAGATGGAGTTTCACCATGTTAGCCAGGATGGTCTTGATTTCCTGACCTTGTGATCTGCCCACCTTGGCCTCCCAAAGTGCTAGGATTACAGGCATAAGCCACCATGCCCAGCCACAGATGGCTATTGTTTTTTAACCCTGAGAGTTGCTGGCCTTCATTTGCTCCAGCAATCACTGGAATTTTCATTTAGGGCATTAGTCCATTTCTATTTAGGGCAGGCACTAATACACATGATTTCAGCTCCTCCATCTAACTCTGTGTTAACTGCTCCTTGCACACTGGCATCCCCTTTCCTTATGTTGCTTGTTTGATCATGTTTCTGTTCATTTCACTTTTGCCTTTCCTATTAAGAAGTTCTACTGTACTTTCTTTTACAATCATAGTGAATTTCCTTCTTGTTTCTTTATTCACACACATATTACTTAACTATTATTTTAAAGTAAATTAGCAATTTTCCCCCATCAAGATGCACTTCCATCACAATGCCTTAATTTCCTCCTACCTCACAATTTCTTAATGAGAGCTGTAGAACACTTTGACGTCTCCCAACCCTTCCCATGCTCTATGCCTTCTTCTTGCTTCTTATATGATCCTTGATATTCTTTTTTCCTTCCCTCCTCTCCGCCTATAACTCTGTGGTAGAATTTATTGAAATAGTTTACCTATTAAAATTTCTGTTAATTTATGTGCCTTTCACTTTGTGTCTTTCTAAATATAATTAAACTTCCATATATGTGCATGTGTGTGTTAAATATTTTATGTTTCATTTAGTAGTCAGGTTCATTATTCACCACTTTATTTATTTATTTATTTATTTATTTTTAGATGAAGTCTCACTCTTTTGCATTCAACCAGAGTACAGTTGCATGATCATGGCTCACTGCAGCCTCTACCTCCCAGGCTAAAGCAATCCTTCCATCTCAGCCTCCAAGTAGCTAGGACTACTGGCATGCACCACCACACATATATAATTTTTTTTGTATTTTTGTAGAAACAGGATCTTGCTGTGATGCACATGCTGGCCTTGAATTCCTGGGCTGCCCACACTCTTTCTTCTTTCTTTCATCTTGTCCATCTTTATTTTTTCATTAAACTCTTTTTTTATAGATATTCTCTCCTCAGATGAGATACTTAGGTTATGTACTTTCTGATTTCTTGAGTATATTTATTTCACACAATTATATTTATGTTCTATTCAGTGGGCATAGAAATTTCAGGTTGCAGATCTTTTCTCTTACATATCGGTAGACACAGTTCCACTGTCTTCTAGCATCCAGTATTGCAGACGAAAAGTCTGACGTCTCTAGTTTGTGCTTTCTACTTGAAAGCATGAATACATATTTATTTTTCTGTAAAATCCAAAAATCTTATCACACGAGTCTAGACATATGTTTGTGGGTAATATGTGTTTTCTCATCAATTTATTCCAATGTGTTTAAGTACTTTAAATGTGCAGATATTTCTCAGTTCAGGGAATTTACATATTTGTTCTATTTTGTGTTTAATGAATGAATGTTTTATATCTGTTTCTTTTTTTCCCATAACGTTTTTCGTTCACATGTTAGACCTCCTAGATTTATGTACTAACCCTATTTTTTCCCACCAAGTTTATAATCTCTTTTTACTTTTCTTCTCTGTTCTTTCAAGTACCTCTTGATCTTGATCTGTGTTACTATTAATTCAATCTTAATAGTAACAATTCTGTCATTTAATTTATTTACTATTTTTTACTTCAAAACTCATGTTTAAAGCTCCAAAAGTATTTTATACTGAAAATTAATTTGCTTAAATTCCACATTTAAAAAAAATCAAGATATTCATCAATCTCACTCAGCAGTCTCTTTTACTGGATTTGCATATTAATTATTCTGCCCAATCTTCTTCATTAAGGTTTCTGGGCATTCTTAAATGGAATATTACTATTATTTATGAGTTTATAGAGTTGATTTAGCCTGGGCTGTTGCAGGAATCGTGTGGACGTTAAAAGACATGGTGAAAGCCGGCCCTGAAAGCCTGGGGAGTCCAGGCAGCTGTCATCTGCCACTAAGGCACTTGAAGAGATTGCTAGCTGTCTGATGTCCTTAAACACGTCCAGCCGTAAGTTCAGGGATGTCACTGTTCACCAGCAGCTTACTCTTTATCCTTTAAGAAAGTCCATAGGCAAGCTCTCCCAGGACATTCCTGTCCTCCTCCTGAGCTCTGTTGCTGCTGTTTGGTCACTTGTCCACCATCTATGCTTCCTGCCAGGTCTATCATATTCCAAATACTCACACTACCAAGCTGAATCCTATAGGACCCAGCAGCCCTGTGCTTTAGGAGAGGCCAGCAGCTTGGATTAGGAAGTGGGGGAGGGAAAAGAGCACTGGATTCACTGTGTCTACAGATTCGCCTTCTGCAGGTAGGAATTCAGCAGGGCAATGTTCAGGGATTTTGCACAAAAAGAATTTCAAACCCAGACATTTATATCCAACCAACCAATTATTCCATTGAGGGGGAATAGTAAAGATGCTCTCATTTGACCTTTTTTATCTGAAAAATTGTTCAGACAATGTAGAAGAAGGTATTCACGACCTTGGCTTAGGCAACAAGTTCTTAGATATGGCACCTTAACCATACTCCATGAAAAAACTTGATAAATTGGACATGATCCAAATTAAAACTTTTACTCCAAGAAAGACACTACTGAGAGAGTGAAAATATAAACTACAAACTGGAAGGAAATATTTAACATCACATATCCCATAAATAACTTGTGTCGAGGATATATAAATAACTTAAAATTTGACAGTAAGATAAGTACTCAATTTTTTAAGTGAACAAAAATCTTAAAAAGACACTTCACTGAAGAGAATATATGGTTAATAAATAAGCACATAAATAGATGTTTGACATCATTATTCATGAGGAAAATGGCCACAGTTATACAACACTTCATATCTATTAGAGCAGCTAATATATATATTATATATAATATGATGTCTATACAATATGTATTATATATTCAATATATAATATAATGTACATATAATATAGACAATATGTCATATAATGTACCTATAATGTATACAATATAATATTGTAGATATACAATCTATATTGTATGAATATTATATACATGCATTCAATATATTCATGATATATTGTAGTATATTATATATACAATATAACATATTATACATATATTTGTATACACATATGTTATATATGTATATACATATATAATATATACATATATAATACATGCGTTAGATGTACATATAATACACACATTATATATACATGTATAATATATGCAGTATGTTATACTGTATGTATATACAATATATAATATACAATATAACATAGTATATATTGCATATATAATATACACAATATGTTATATATTATATACATTATGTATTATACATTATAACATATTACATATTATATATGTTATAACATGTAATATATAATATGTAATATATAGATTATGTATCAGACAATATCACAGAAAGTTCACTAGTTACACTAGAATGTTCATACATCGCTGTTGAGTATCCAAAATGATACAGCCACTCTGGAGATATATGACCCAGCAATTTCACATTTCAATATTTACCATAGAGAAATCAAACTTATATTTATGTAAAAACTTGTAAGCAAGTTTATAGCAACTCTATTCACAATCACCAAAAACTAGAAGCAAATCAAATGTTATTCAATTTGTAAATGAAAACACAAATCATGATATAGCCACACAGTGGAATACTATTCATCAATATAAAGGAATAAATGTAAAAACACTGATGGCTTTCAAAGGCATTATGCTGAGTGAAAGAAGCCAGTTTCAAAAGGCTGCATACTATATAATTTTATTTATACCACAGTCACAAAAATTCAAAACTATAGTGATAGAGAAGAGTTCAGTTGTTCCCAGGAATGAGGACATTGATGTGACTGGAAAGAAAAGCAACACGGGAGATTGTTTTGTGTGTGACGTGACTGCTCTGTACATGTATTGTAGTGATAGTTACAGAAATCTATATATGTGTTAATTTTTTAAGAAATGAGCACACACACACAAAAAGTCAGTTTTACTAAAAATTTGTGGTGGCTACATGAATCTACGTATATATGTTAACTTTTCTAGAAGTGTGCACACACATAAAAAAGTCAATTTTTCTAAAATTGATGATGGCTACATGAATCTATATATGTGTCACTAATAATGCTTTTTATAAATGTCCACACAAAAAGTCAAGTTCACTCAAAATTTATTTCAAAAAGAAAAAAGTAAAATAAACGCATGGTGGATCAAACCTAAAGCTATGACTTCTGACTAATTCTAGAAATCGGGAATTGATAACACAGAAGGAATACAATTAAAAATATGCTGTGTTTTTCCAAAGCTGAGTTTTCAGTTTAAAGTACTTTGTGGAATAATTAAAAATATATCCAAATTTAGACGCACCATATCAGTATACTCAGGATAATAAAATGTCAGAACATTCAAAAAGTGAAATAAAATGTCCTCTACAAAGGAGCAAGCATTACTCTGGCATCGTGTATCTAATCCTTTACATTGGGTGCAAACAAAAACAAAAATAGGGCAAGACTTTTAGAGTTCTGGGAGTGTGGTTAGGGAATCTAAGTCAAGTGAGAGAGAATAATAAAGATATTTTCAGGCTGCACGGACTCCAAAAACACTTCAAAAACACTTTTACTTTGGAAGTCATTTGATGACTGTAGCAAAATGGAGTAAACCAAGAAAGAAAGAGATGTGGACTCCAGATAACAGTGGATCCAAACTAGGAAATGGTGGATGTTCTATTTCAGGATCACTGCAAGTCCCAAGCCCAGAGAGCACCCGGTTCAGACGGGGATGGAAAGATGGTGTCTGCAGAGGAAAGGAAAATTGGAGGGTTATGTGGAATGATTAAGACACTAGAAAAACTGGGGAATATGCGGAAGACAACTAGTGAAGCTGGTTGCCAGGGTTTGTTTTGTTTTGTTTTCCAAAATTAGTTGAAACTTGACTCTGGGTACATTCTTCCTTGTGTGAGTGGCTTAGGGGTCATGATGTTGGTCTCCTGGTGAAAGAATTGCATCTTAATATTTTTCCTTTGTTCTGCTGTCAACAACTTTCATATAATCATAATAATGGAAAGCCATTGATCAACCTTTGACTTCTAAAATCACCCCATAGACAAATCATGGGACGTATAACTTATTACAGTGCAAAATGTATATGTGATGAATCTTGACAAAATAAAAGAAGTACATTTGAAAGATGTTGGGAGGTGAAAACTGAAGAGGCTCAGAGTGCTAATATCTTAATTTTACAAAGTTGGAATTAAGATTCTACAGTTGATCTAATAAGAAATGGTGTAACATATAAGAGAGGGACTCTGAAATCAGACTTCCTGGGTTTGAATGCCAGCTCTGCCATTTATTAGCCATGTGACCTTGGACACATTACATAATCTTTCTATGCTCCAGTTTTCCAACCTGTAAAACGGAGATATTAGCAGTATCTTCTTCAAGTGGCTTAATATATGTAAAGCACTTAGAATAGTGTCTGACTCATAGTAAGTACTATATATGTGTTTGCCATGAGCTCAGAGATAAACAATAGAAAAACTGATAAGATGAGTGACAAAAGTAATCAGGAGGAAGGATATAGAAACATAATATGTTGCAATTGAGCAAAAAATCCAACCAAAGAAAGTAAGAAGTTAGTAGAAAATGTCTACATCAAAGAATTCAAAAATGGTAATTTACAGGTATCACAATAGTAATCAGATTTATAAAATGGTTTATTTCTGGCAAATTAGGCTGTGATTTGGTGATAAGAGTGAAGTCTTCTGAACTGTTCGGTTATTCAGCCATGGAGATGTATTCTTTTGATTTTTTGTTAAAAGTATGTGGCTAGATCAATAAGTCATCTCACACCAGTTAAAATGGCAATCATTAAAAAGTCAGAAACAACAGGTGCTGGAGAGGATGTGGAGAAATAGGAACACTTTTACACTGTTGGTGGGAGTGTAAATTAGTTCAAACATTGTAGAAGACAGTGTGACCATTCCTCAAGGATCTAGAACTAGAAATACCATTTGACCCAGTGATCCCATTACTGAGTATATATCCAAAGGATTATAAATCATGCTACTATAAAGACACATGGGCAAGTATGTTTATTGCAGCACTATTCACAATTGTAAAGACTTGGAACCAACCCAAATGTCCATCAGTGATAGACTGGATTAAGAAAACGTGGCACATATACACCATGGAATACTATGCAGCCATAAAAAAGGATGAGTTTATGTCCTTTGCAGGGACATGGATGAAATTGGAAACCATCATTCTCAGCAAACTATCACAAGGACAGAAAACCAAACACTGCATGTTCTCACTCGTAGGTGGGAATTGAACAATGAGAACACCTGGACACAGCAGCGGGAGACATCATACACTGGGACCTGTCATGGGCTGGGGGTCTGGGGGAGGGATAGCATTAGGAGAAATACCTAATGTAAGTGATGAGTCGATGGGTGCAGCAAACCAATATGGCACATGTATACCGATGTAACAAACCTGCACATTCTGCACATGTACCGTAGAACTTAAAGTATAATAAAAAAAAAAGTTGTCTAACTTCTAAATCACTTTTATGATGAAATTGAACAAGGAAAACTTAACCCAATAAAATGAAAGGAAGCAATCCAAACAAACAAAAAATCATAGTAAATGGAAAAGATTAAATAAGAAGGCGAGAAATAATCGGATATTTAAATATTGGTGATCACTGAATGGACTAAGTGGTTCTATGTGTCAGCCATGAAAACTTCCTGCATGGGAGCACAGTGGGTGATAGCACCACCGGTGGCCTCTCTGAGTCCCCCACTGGGTTCCCTCCAAGGTCACCCAAGCCCCAGGCAGCTCTCAGGGATACACATGCAGTACCATTTTTACAGGACATGAGATTTCTCTAACAGGAAAGTTTGGCTCCAAGTCTCACCTTGACCAGGCTGGAACTTTCTTGGATCTGAACTGCAGTCAGAGACTCTTCCCCTCCAGTCATTCCTTCCCCTTCTGCTTCCCTAGTGGTCTGACCTGTTCACTTTCAAAAGGCCCTCCCTGACTTCTGCTTTAGACTTTATTCTTTACTTGCACCCTTCTAATAAAGACCATGCATGTCTAATTCCTTCTTTGCGTTTACTTTTTGAAGGATCCAAATTGACATAGCCTACAAGAAGATACAGTTCTCTGATTTAGTGATTAAACAAGATCCAACATGTAGCTGTCCTCATGGATGCAACCGAACAAAACTGCACAGATAGGCTGAAAATAAAGGGATGGAAAAAATGCACAAGGTAGAGGCTTACACAACTAAAAAGGAAAATACAGACAAGTGGAGCTAACCAAAACAAAAATGCAACAATATTGATATTTAAACAGAGAAACTGAAAAAATTCATGATCATGGAAGATGACTTTAACGCAACTCTTTGAGAAAATACAGATCAAATCAACAGAAATCTGCAAAAATATGGGGAATGTGTGCAAAACAAATAAGCCTCAGTGATACACACACAAACACATTCTTTCATAACCCCAAACTTTTTAACACTCACAGAACATTTACAAAATTGTATTAGGTATTAAACCCAAAAATTAAGATACATTACAAACAAGCAGAAAACATTCAAACCATTGTTCTCTGACCATAATAAAGTTGAATAAGAAATTAATATTAAAAGAAGGCAAGAGTGTGGGCTGTTGGGTGGGGAAAAGCAACAATCCACTTGGAAAATATTATTTAACTAACTCTTGATTTAAAGAAAAAAACTCAAGTCATTAAAAAGTCATAACAAACAATAAATACTATAAATGGCAAAACATGTGGGATATAACCAAAAGTGGACTCAGAAAAATGTATAGCTATCACCACATTTTTTAGAACCTGAAACAAAACAAGTTAAACAAAAGATAAGTATAAAAAAGGAAGCATTAAAAAAAAAAACCAGTAAAGTAAACTCTAAGAAAGTAATTTTAAAAAAGAAACATGGAGGAAAGTAATTAGATAGAATAGCAATATGAAAAGCACACCTTATCAGTAAATCCAAAAGCCAAATCTTTCTATGTCAACACTGAGGACAACAGCAAGAAAGTGGACGGAACCAGGATTGTTCCATCAAATGCCCGTGGAATGATTTCCTTGATGTAACTCATGTCACCATTTTCACTATGAATGTGGGTGCCCCATAATGTGTGCCATTTATGCGAAAGTAATTCTGTGTTGCTTTCTTCCATTACATTACCTTAGCACCTTTGCCAAAAAAATCAACTTAACATATATATGTGTGGCTCTATTTTTCGGCTCTCTATTCCCTGTTATGAAACTTTGCTTTCAAATGCATACACATTTAGAATTATTTCCTCTTGGTGAATTCACTCCTTTATTATTTTGTAGTGTCTTTCTTTGTCACTGATATTATTCTTTGTTTTAAAGTCTACTATGTCTAATATTAATATACTCACTCGAGTTTTCTTAAGATGAATGTGGGCATGGCAAATCCTTTCCCCATTCTTTTATTTTTAATCATCTATGCCTTTCTATTTGAAGTAGTTCTTTTGTAGACAGCATATATTTGTTTTTAGTAGTAGTGCTTTTTATATAATCTGACAATTTCTTCTGCTTTTTAATTGGAGTATTTAAGTCAATTATACTTATTGCAGTTATAGATAAGGTTGGATTCAATAGTACCATTTTGTTAGTTCTCTTCTTTTTGCTTCATCTCCTTTTTTTTCAGCTTTATATCTACTTTTGAATTCAGTAATTTTATGATTTTATTTTATCTTCACTATTTGCATATTAGTTATGCATTTAAAAAAATTTTTAGTGGTTACTCTATGGTTTAAATATCCATCTTTAATTTCTCACCTTCAAACAATTTTATACCGCCTCATGTATAATGTAAGACACTTATGATAATATTTTCATAATTGCTTCCTCTTTTCTTTGTGCTATTATTGCTGTGCATTTTCCTTTTTACATAAATTTCATAATACTTTGTTGCTATTTTTGCTTTAGATAGATAATTATATTTCAGAGTGGTGAAAATAAGAAAAAAATTCCATTTTTATGTTTATTCATGTTTACTGTTTCTAGAGATCTTCATTTCTGTATGTAGATCCAAATTTCTATCTGATATTACTTTTCTTTTGCCTGAGGAACATTAATATATTTTGTACTGGCTCCTGTTGGTTAACTGTGAATTCTCTCAGGTTTGTCTTTTTCTTCCTATCTGGAAAGTGTTTATCTCACATTTATTTTTGAAAGGTATTTTAGCTGGATATAGAATTTGGAGTTAATAGCATTGTTTCCAATACTTTAAAAATGCCTTTCCATTGTTTTCTAGCTTCCATAGTTACTGAAAATAATGCTGCTATAGTTTCCTTCTTCTCTTTCTTTCTTTTTGAAAAGAGTCTTTTCTTTTCTTGCTGCCTTCAAGACTTTTTCTCTTTTCGGTTATTTTTTGTTTGTTTGTTTGTTTGTTTTGTTTCCTTTCAGTTTCACAGTGATATATCTAGGAGGGCATTTTTGTCCTTATCTTTTCACATTTTTTCTGATTCTTTGAAATTCTTAGGGCTTTGATTTGGTGTTCATCACTAATTTTAAAAAAAAATTTGACCTTTATCTCAATAAATACTCTTTTTACTGCACCTTTTGTCTTATATGGCATTCTATTTGCATGTTTATTTAACAGTTTGATATTGTCCCACAGCTTTTGGATGCTTTGTTCTGATTTATTTTTCACTCTTTTCCTTCCTTTTGTGTTTCAATTTGCATAATTTTATTGAATTATTTTCAAATTCACTAATTCTTCTTTCCATTGTGTTGAGTCTACTGATGAGCTGATTAAAGGAATTCACTTCTGGTATCATGTATTTTTTTAAATATCTAGTATATCCATTTGATTTTTTCTTATGGTTTCCCCCTGACTGCAGAAATTCCTCCATCTCATTACAGATATGTTCATTTTTTCCCACTGAATCTTTTATACGTTAATCACTGTTATTGTTAAATTGTTATCTGATGGTTTCTACATCTGGTTATTTATGAGTCTGACCTTGAGTTGCATTTTGTTTTCTATTGTGTTTTTGTTGGGACTGTGTGCGTATGTGTGTATGAGTGTGTGTGTGTTTGTGTGGTGTGTATGTGTATGTGTATGTGTACATTGATCTTTCATATATCTTGTAATTTTTTATTGAATGCTGGCATTGTGTGTAGACTAGAGATACTGAGATAAGTAGCATTTATTCCTCAATGTTTGCAGTTTTCTTATTTTGTTTGGATGCTAGTATGGTTTGAATCAATCTAGTCCAAAATTGGTTTTATTGTTGCCATGGTTACCCTCTATGCACAATCTTTAACTTCCATTAGTAATGGGTTGTTTTTATTTTGTGCTTGGGTGCAGGCTGATGAGCCTAAATATATTTCTCAGAATTACTGCTACAGCCTCAGATTTTAAACAATCTTTGCTCACCTGCACCACAGGAGGGGTCTCTCACCATGCTTTTACCTCTTCTACAGTGGTAGAGTGCTGTTGCTTCTTTTGGTGCTTGTCAGATAAGTGGTAATTGTCAACAAGGCTTCTCTCTTGTCCTTTTCCAGCCTTAATCTTATAAAAGACTTTTGTGCCTTGGCACAAAATGGCAAATAAAGACATAAAACTACACTCAACTTTATTAGTCATAACAGAAGTGCAATTTAAAACCATAATGAGATACCACTACATGCAGGACTAAAATTTAAAAGCCTGAAAATACCAAAAGTTGACCAGTATGTAGAGCTACTGGAACCCTCCTACCCTGCTGTTGACAATGGAAAGTGGTACATTCACTTCGGGAAAACAGTTTGGGAGTTTCTTATAATGCTAAACACGTCATGATCATATAAATACCAAAATACCAAAAATCTCTTTTAGGTATTTTCCTAAGAGAAATGAAAATATACGTTCACACAAAGACTTGTTTCATGCATGTTCATGGTAGCTTTATTCCTAATAGTCTCAAAATGGAATCAACTCAAATGTTTATCCACTGGTGAATGGGTAGACAAATTGTGGTAGAGTCATACAAGAGAATATTACTCATCAATAAAAAAGAAATTACTACTCCCCATAATATGGATGAATCTCAAAAGTATTATGTGGAATGAAATAAGTCGGATATATAAAACTTCTTTATATTATATAATTCTGTTGATATAAAATTCCAGAAGAAATAAAAACTATCGAAAGCAGTTGTTTTTGTGATCATGGTAGAGATCACACAAACAACAACTTTCATGGTAGAGACAGAATTTACTGTAAAGGAGCCTGAGGAAACTTTTTGGAGTCATGGAGATATTCTACATCTTGATGTCAGTGGTAGTTACAAACCATGTACATCTGTCAAAATTTATCAAACTGTATACTTGGAACTGGTGAATTTTGTTGTATATAAATTATACCCAGTGATTAAAAGTAAAAGGTGAATAATTTTTCCAGTTGAATAAGGGGAGCAGGCATAGGCTGGGGGAAGATCCATGCTCTTGAACCCGTCTTCAGCTGAAGCACTTCTCAGAAACCACTAAGCTTCCATTCATCTCAGTCTGAAAACCAGTGGCTTAGTTTTCCCCACTTGCATGCACTTGAAAATGAGAGCCAGAGGGGATGTGAAGTTCCCAGGTCATATAGTTTAATAATCTCAGCTCTAGGATTTCAACCAGAATTATATAAGGAACCAACAGAATTTTAAGGAGAGAATCAATTGTCTTTTACTCATTGCTTTCATCTTCTAAATAATTTTTGATTACCAACTATACATATGACATATGTCTGATATTGGAGTGATATACAAAGAAAATTCACATATCTGGCACTCTGCATACCTTCTTTTGAGAAATGAACTTCACATAGGATTTGTTTCTCTTTCTGAGGAGTGATTCAGACTGACTGCAAAAGTATGTCATTTACAGCAGCAACAACAACAAAAACACATAGAGATTCAGTTATGAATTTGACCATCTGCCCCTGGTCAAATCACTGTGCACAACGCACTCAGATCATCACTGACGAAACTCTCCGGGTGAATGTGCTTTCCTTGGAGCTGCTATGAAAATAAAGGGTCCAGGGAGATGCTGGGATGCAGCCAATCCTTGGGAGCTGGTAGGTGGGCAAGTGCAATGGAATTTGAGATTAGGGAATCCCGCTCACTGCTTCTTGCAGGAGGGACCACCTCTTTTCTGCAACTTCAAGTTTACCCAGGAAGATTATCACAGGTTCAGAAAACTGACCATTTTGGGATTCGCTTGCCTTTTCCTCTTTCCAAAGAGGAATCATTCTTGGAGGCTTTGACATCAGCACCCCTTCTACTGCTCCAGCACAGCCATTAATCACCCATCAAATTCCTGTGTTATTTCCTTTTGGCCTTGGAAATTATATGTCTTTCCTTTTGGCCTTGGAGATTATGTGTCTCAAGCTTTTGGTTGCTCCTTTTTTTCCCCTTTCTCTCTCTCTCTCTTCTTTTTCTTTTTTTTTTTTTTTGGCTTTTTTTCTTTTATGCTTTTATTTTTTCTTTCTATCTTGTCAGGAGTGGGAGCTGAGAGAGGGGAACTGCAGTAAAGGCTGTTCTCTTGCCTAGGTGTTTCTCAATTATCACATTGGCAGCCAGCCCCTTCTGTGTAAATTGTATTGAGGAAAAAAAAAAAAAGAAAGAAAGAAAAGAAAGAAAAACACCTCTCAGTGCAGATATCTTCCCTGGGATTGTAACTGGCTCCGTGTCTTCTTTCATCGGAAGGACAGTCATCCTCTGGGAACAGCCCTGCTTAGAACTATAAGCAAAGCCAAGGTTGCTGTCTCCTGCAACATCATGATTTGAATGTGTTAAAGTGTGTGATTATTATTAGGTCTTAAACACTCTAGATTTGCTCCCTCATTCCACACAAGTTTCAGAAATAAACCCGCAACCAGTCTCCAGGAGAGATTGATGCTTATTCTGTGTCAGAGGCCTGGTCCCCAGACGTCCCCATAAATTTGTCTGCTGGAAGACCATAAACATAATTCTGAGCATGGAAGTTATTTAGATTTGAATTAATTGCTTTTTCAGTTGTTTTCAAATATGCAAATCAAAATAGCCACAAAAAAATGTCCACAAAAAAAAAGCAGTCCATCCTCCTGGAGAGATTCTAGAATGTCTTTTGCCAAGGTAATCTGTTTTTTGTCAACTAAAAGGCAAACGTGCATTTTTTGAAAATGGCCCATGCATATGTGGGTATTTCCTCCTGCTTTGACATTTTCTTAGTGGGGTGGTCAAGTATTTTGTGTTGATCAGAACCTCTTTGACTTCAACAAGCCACCACGAAATGAAATAAGATTATTAAATCAACTGTGGATAGTATAAGTGCCTTGGCCAGCTCTTGGAGCCTGTAGGAAAATGATTTTGTAAAGAAGGCTGAAGGAGAATGCAGGAAAAGACACACTCGTCATCGTTTAAAGTCACCTAATGACACAAGCTAGGCAATCGGCATTCTTCTCATCAGTAAGGTCAGAAATGTCTCTGCTTACAGCTGTTATGACCTAGCACACTGGCTTCAATGGAGACCTCAAGAGACCTCTTGGGGGGAAACATGGTGGTTTATCTGGGGACACAGCTTGTAAACATCCCTCATCTAGGAATTTCCATGAAACCTCCTGAGCTTGGAGAGATGCCCAGCTCGTGCCAACTCCTGTATAACAAGCTCCAGATGCTTTCTCTACTCCGTGCCAGGTGGGATTCCCCGAGGTTTGCCCTTAACTCATCTCCTCAAAGCCCTTGCACGGGGCTGCATTGCCTTTATCCCATGCCCTGCTCCAGTGAGTGTTCAGCCTCTGGTTGTGTCCGTTCATAGTCTGCCCAGAGAGGGTCAAGTTCAGCTAGGAGAAGGGACTTCCCCTCTCTCCATGACATCACTGGTCAGTAATCACAGATCAGCTGGTCACCTGAAGATTCAGTTTTTGAGCAGATTTGAGTACAAATCCTGAGCTAGGAAATACAGAAGTCAGAGAAAAATGTGATCTTAAGCTCATCTCTGCCTTAGGCCGGTTCCCCAGAAGCACAGCCTGAGATGGGATTCTGCGGCTAATGACTTACTGGGGAAGTGCTCTCAGGAGAAGCCTGTGAGAGGTGCAGTTTGGGGCAAGGGAAGAGTCAGGCCAAGGTCTGGTTGTAGCTGAATCCTGGCCTCAACTTGAGTGCATTGGAAGTTCCGGGAGGGTGCACAGTCCCAGATTACTCTGGGTTGTGGGAAGAAGGTGAGCTTCTACACATTTATATCTGTCTGTCATGGGCTATGGATGGCCTGCAGGAAGGAGAGCACAATCTCCCAGTGTCTCTAGGCAAGGTAGCTCCTGAGGGCAGGTTTCCTGGCGGTGGAGTGCATCTGGGAACACCCATGCTTTTAGCACTGGACTGCGGGTGCTCAGGCTCGTTAATAGGCATCTGGGTGAAGCATTAGCACAGTGAAGATGCAGCTGTAGTGGAAAACAAGATGGATGCATGTTCATAATAGACTTCCTAATACACTCCCAGATCTCAGCCTTCAGCCATACAGGGACGGGAGAGGTGATACCCACAGAGCAGATGCTTCCCCAGCCAGGGGACATAGGGCCAGGGCTAGGGCCAGGCTCACCCCAGTGATAAGGATGTCTTCCCTGCATCTCTGCCACATGCAGCAGTGAAATAGCAGCTCTTTTGGCACACAGGGGAAAAGCCACCAGGATCAAGGTCCCGCCTTTCAGCAACACTTACCTTCTGGAGTCTTTGGGTATCATGCCAAACCCTCCCTGGGGGCTGGAGCATCCTGAAGTCGTCGAGGACTCTTCTGGAGCAGGGGTTGCAAATTGCATGCCCAAGAGATGCCTCCTGCTGTGAAAATCATGTGTGTATGTGGGCATTTTTTTTAAAAAAAAAAAAGAGCATGTGACAAAATTTTAAAATTTGGAGATTTCTCGTAACACCTGGGCTTTTAGGTTTTTCTGTCGCTGTTTTATGAATCTGATGTCCTCACCATAAGACCTGACCTTCCTACTTGGACACAGGTGTGTGGTGACTGTGCCTTTCACATAGGGTGTTTACTCTCCAGCTTGTCAGCTTTCTGGCCCCTGAAAGTGTCTACGAGTGTGACTTCAGAATATGCATGAAGACTCAAGATTGACAGAGGGGCCAGGCATGGTGGCTCAGGCCTGTAATCACAGCACTTTGGGAGGCCGAAGTGGGTGGATTACTTGAAGTCAGGCATTTGAGACCAGCCTGGCCAACTGGGTGAAATCCATGTTGCTCACCTGTAATCCCAGCTACTTGGGAGGCTGAGGCAGGAGAATCACTTGAACCTGGGAGGCAGAGGTTGCAGTAAGTCAAGATCGCATCACTGCACTCCAGCCTGGATGACAGAGCAAGACTCTTTCCAAAAAAAAGAGCAAAGATTAAAAGAGGGACACACACTGCTGACCTTTGCAAGCACAGATCATCAGAGAAATGAAGAGAAGCCTCAGGCATCAGGGCCTTAGGGTCACAGGCAGAGGGGGAGGCCTTAGGGTCACAGGTAGAGATCTGGGAGTGTATTAGGAAGTCCATTATGACCATGCATCCATCTTGTTTTCCACTACAGCTGCATCTTCACTGTCCTAATGCTTCACCCAGATGCCTATTAACGAGCCTGAGCACCTGCAGTCCAGTGCTAAAAGCACAGGTGTTCCCAGATGCACTCCACCGCCAGGAAACCTGCCCTCAGGAGCTGCCTTGCCTAGAGACACTGGGAGATTGTGATCTCCTTCCTGCAGGCCAAGAGGAGAAGGCAACCAGCATGGCCAAGAGGTAAGACTTGGTCCCAGGATGGACAAGCAAAATCCAGAACACATGCCCATGTCTTCCTGTCATCCTCATTGCTCTGACACTTTGACACATTGTTCATGTGCTGGGCCAGGGTCAGTGGATTTGACCTCCACAGGGTCACTCACTGTATGACCTCACGTCCCTGTCCATTGCTTCTTTTCATCCAGACCTCAGGTTCTCTTACCTGGACCAACACCCTTGCCCTATCTTCCCTCAGCAGCCCCCTTCTTCTCACCTCCAACCTCTACCCCTGTTCTATCCCAACCTCCACAGTAATCTGCTTTCAGCTCAGCCCAGATCATATTCCTTCCTTACACACTTTTCAGGTGCCCCCAAAACCTGGAGTGGGTCCACTGGACATCACCAGAGGAATCTGACCCATGGATCATCCATGTGAAAGGACAGTCCTGATGTATCAGGAGGCTGCTTCTTGGGAAACTTCGGGTCTGAGTTAACACAGTAAAGTAAAAACTGTCAGCCCAGCCAATATTCTGCTCAGGACGTGTCTATGGACACCACAGGCTCTGGAAGGAAGAAGGCTCGAGGGCCCCTCATCGAGGATGTGCATCCTTGGCCCACATCCTGTGCACCAGAGCTGTTAAGTGGGGAAGGCAAGCAGCTGGAGAAGCGGGGGAGGATGCTGGAGACCCATCCTGGAAAGGCTCTCCATCCCTCCACCCAAACTGCATGCACTAGAATTGACTTGTGCTCTACTGGGGCACCCAAGCCCAGCCTGCACCTGCACATAGTCAGAGACAGTGAAGCAAGAGGAACACATGTTTAAGCTCTGAAACACACCTGAGAAGATGCTTCCTCCAAGCACATATCCATTATGGTGAGTGCAATAGTGATATCATCCAAAGAATAGAACACTGAAAGGTACATTATGCAAATGTGCCTTCCCAATTATGGATTCACTGGAAGCTTCCAAAACTTCCAAGACCTCATTCCAGGCTTAGCCAACAACCAGTGCTACCTCAGTGATTGAGTGAACATTATTTCTGGATAAATTTCTCTCTCATCCAATGAGGGACCTTAAGGTCCATGCCCTGCCCAAGGTCATGCTGCCAGTGGAGCTGAAGGGCAGAGAGAACCTCCCTGTGAGGTGTGGTTTCTTCCTGGCAGCTCTCTAGGAGCCCTGAAACTCTTGTGGCCCAGGGATAATGCTGTTGGATCTGGGGTACTGGAAAGTACTGGCATCAATGATTAATAGATAATGAAGCTGAAGATCAGGGGATTTCAGAAATCTTCCCAAGTTGAGGAAACCAAACTTCAATATGTAAATTCAATCTAATCCAAGAATTTTTTTTTTTTTTTTTTAGGAAACTGAACATTGTAAAGTCCATTTGCAAGAATAAACATCAGAAACTGTAATGACAATTACAAAATTAACCAAACCTACAGTAATAATAGAACAAACAGAAAAGAAAAGAATGGCGAGCTTGCTGTTTCAGCTAGTAAATTACAAAATAAAGCTGCAGTAATTAAACAGGGTGAAATGCAGGTCACAGGTTAACATAGTGCTTTTGATTGTATTTGAAGTCACCCAAGAGTTTAAGGAAAATACAGATGCATGGGTCTCTCTCTCAGAGATGCCGATTTCATTGGTCTAGATTAAGTGAGGCCTGGGCTCCCAGTTTGGAGGTGCCCTTTAGATTATTATAATCAGCAGCCAACAGTTAAGAACAACTGGATTAACAGAAGGAAATCAACTGGAGAGATTGTTAAAAATACATGTTCCTGTATCTGGGTCCACTGATTCAGGCTCTGAGAAGGGATCTATGAAAAACAAGGCATGCAACACTTATCAAAGTTTTGGAAGCATTGGAAAAGAGAGTCCTTATACAGTTCTGCATGTATGTAGGTATTCAGTAGATTCTAAAGGCGACAGCTCAAAACACTGAAGGAGAGGTATAGCAAGGGTGTTGGGGTAATCCACTAGCCAATCGGAGATCAAGTTGGATCTCCAGTTCACTTCTTCCAACTAAAACCAAAAGGAAATAGGGTTAACTAACTTATAATAGTGTGCTGGAGAAAGGCATTCTAGGCTTTCTAAGGAAGACAGAAACTTTATATAAAGAAGAAATGTAATAGATTTGACTACCTAAAAATGAAACTAAGTCATGAACTGCAAAAATACGTAAACTAGAAGCAGCAAAGTGCAAAAAAGAAAGTTGTCGCACATATTACAGATAAAAGGTTAGTAATCTTAATTTGCAAATAAAGAAATTTAAAATGAACATAAGCCAAAAGGAAAACAACAAATATCCAGTAAAAAATTAAGCAGTAAACGCAGAGAGGTAAATTACAAAATAAAATGTACAGTCAATACATTCTAAAAAAGATGTTCTACCTCATAAGTAATCAAAAGTGCTAAATAAAAATCAAAATGAGTCATCTTTTTTCACCCATCATATTGGAAAGGATTAAAAGTTTGACAAAACTTAAAAATAGCAGGGATGTGGGAAAATTGACATTCTCATGCACTGTTGTTGGAAATGTAAATTGGTATTCCTTTCTGGAAGGCAGTTTGTCAACTGAAATTAACTTTTTTAAAAAATAAGAAGCACGCCTTTAGCCTAGTAATCATATACTTGGGAATTTATTCTAAGGAATAAATTGCTAAGTGGTGCAAAGATATAGATACAATAGTATTCATTAATGCTTTTAATAGTGAAATTTTAGGAACAACGTAAATATCGGTAAATAAATGATTGGTTAAATAATCTATAATATATACACACTAAAAAAGCCCCCACATTTGAGATAGTGTATTTCTATAGATTTTTATTTACTGAAATGATGGTTGTCTTTTACACCTCCTCCTTTTGTACACATTATTTCTTCTCCTTGGGCAGCCCATTCTCCCACACTTTCATATTTGGTTCACTACTGGGAGTGCCCAACTAACTGAAATTGCCCCTTCTTCTGTGAAGTCGTCCCTCCCCTTCTGAGCCATATAAGTAGTCACCACTCTTCATACCCAAGACATCCTTTACCATTCCCATCACAGCACTTGTTCACTCATTTATTCAATATATGTATCAGGCTCTCTACAGGGCACTTACCACCCTCTAAAGTAGTTGACTCTGTCATGGCCCTCTTTCCCACTGGATTGCAAACCTTTTCAGAGCAAGAAAGTGCATGATTCATTCTGTTATCCCAGATTTCAGCTTGGAACTTGGTATATGACCAATACAAGCTTAATGAATAAAAGGAAGAATGAATGAAAGAAAGGGTGAATAGATAGGTGGATCGGTTGAAGGAAGGATGGATAGATGAATAAAAAAATGGGTGGATTAATGAATAGAAAAAAGGATGGATAGATGAATGGGTGGGTGGGTAGATGGATGAGTAAATAGAAAAACAGATGGATGGATGAATGAATGGATGGATAGATGAAGGAATAGAAGGAAGGATGGATATATTAACAGATGGGTGGGTGAAAAGATGGGTGAATGAAACAATAAAATAAAAGACAGATGGATGAATGGATGACTGAGTGGATGGATGAATGAATGGGTACGTGGGTGGGTGGATAGATGGATAAAATAATGGAAGAAAGGATGAATGGATAAATGGATGGGGTGTATGGGTAGATGGATGAATGAATAGAAGGAAGGATGGTTAGATGAACAGATAAATGGATAGACGGATGAATGAATAGAAGGAAGAATGGATGAATCGATGAGTGGGTAGGTTAATGAATAGAGGGAAAAATGAATGAAAATGGATGGGTAGGTGAAAGGAAGAATGGATGGATGGATGAATAGAATAAAGAATGGATGGGCCATGCGTGGTGGCTCATGCCTGTAATCCCAATGCTTTGGGAGGCCGAGGTGGGTGGATTACCTGAAGTCAGGAGTTTGAGACCAACCTGGCCAACATGGAGAAACCCCATCTCTACTAAAAACACAAAAATTAGCTGGGCCTGGTGGTGCATGCCTGTAATCCCAGCTAGGGAAGCTGAGGCAGAAGAATTGCTTGAACCTGGGAGGCAGAGGCTGTGGTGAGCCAAAATTGTGCCATTGCACTCCAGCCTGGACAAGAAGAGTGAAACTCTGGCTCAGGAAAAAAAAAAGAATGGACGGATGAATTGATTGGTGGATGGATGGATGGATGGATCGATGGATGGATAATGAATACGAATAAGGATGGATAGATGAATAGATGGGTGAGTAGATGAATGGATGGATAAATAGATGGATGGTTGAATGGATGTATGGATGAATGAAGAGAAGGAAAAATGGATATATGAATTGGTGGGTAGGTGGATGGATGAGTGGATGGATGGATAGATGGAGACTGGATAGATTAATGGATGGAGTAAGTGAGTGAGTGATTGAGTGGTAGGGAAGACAGACAGATGAATGTAAAAGGATTGGGTGGTTGAGGAGATGGAATAGATGCATAGGTTAGTGGCTGAATAATCAGATGAGTAGGTGAGCAAATGGAAAGGATGCCATGTTTGTCAGTCCATCTTCTTGTCATTCTGCCTCTGGAAAGACATTCAGAGAACTCTTATCATTATACACTCTTTCCACAGCTACGTATGGGGTCTACAACGTGTTAAAAGTTATCAAAGTGATGTAACTGTTTGAGATAATTGGCTCTACCATAACAAAATGGAACAGAATAAAAACCCTAGGGAAAAAACCCCTCTACAACAAAAAGCAAAAAATTTGCTTCACAGACTTTGGACATGTTGAGAAACCAACAGAGGAGAGAGAAGCAACTCAGAGATTATTGACAGTAAGAACCCAATTCCATGCCCAGGCCTGAATGAGAAAGGAAAAGCTCAGTTACCAGCTCCAGGAGCAGTCCACAGGGTGGCATCTGGGGCCATCCTGGGCTCCATCAGTGGGAGGCAGTTGCAGAGAAAGCGCAATCAGTACCCAAGTGAGAGGACAACACCCTTGCTTTGCTTTTTCTCCTCCCCTAACTCACCCACCTGTGCCTCCCACTGGCCAAACCCAACAGGGAATTGTCTGACAGGGGAACCTGGAAACATGGGCTCCAGGTATCAGCAGAGCAGGGAGGAGTGACGAATGCATTTGAGGACAAACAGGCCAACAACTGCACACCCGACAAAATTGAAATCAATAAATATTTAAATGTGTCCACAATGTCACATTATTTGTCAGCCAAGCAACTGCAAATGAACTCTTACATATGTTATGAATAAATTATGTTGGGTGTGTGTACATTTTAATACGGCTGATGTGGTAGAGGGGAGGAGTGCCTGGGGACAATGAGGCCTTCAAGTGACCCTCCCGACTCTCTTCTTGTTGTGCGAGTCTCAAGATTCAGCTTCCTCTTCTGTAATAGAATAACTTTGGACAAATCACTCAGTTTCCCCCTCTTTAAAATCCACATCAATTTTCCAGGATCCCTGCGAAGTGAAACTGAAATAATGTTTGTAGAAGTACCCAGGACCCCATCTGACCTGATGGAAGCCATCATTTTCATTGCTTCTAAGGGGCAGTCATCCAGCCAAAAGAGGCAGGCACAGGTGCCCTTCAGCAGACCGCTTTGTCATGACATAACAAAAACCTGAAGAAGTACATCCTCCTGAAACTAAAAATCCCACATCCATCAACTCATGGTGAGGACATCATCATGGTGGACATGGGCAATGATTTAATAACAAGGACACTCACCCAAGCATATTTATATTAGTGCACGTATTATATTCCTAAATGTTGAGCAGGAGGGGGTAAATTAAATGAGAGGGTATCAACACAATGGAACATGGAGCACGTATGTGTTTATGTACGGAAATGTTTACAAATTTGTTTTCAGCTGTAATCTCTGAAATGAAACTATGGGTATTGTTTTCTTT
Source organism: Colobus angolensis palliatus (assembly GCF_000951035.1). Taxonomy (NCBI): domain Eukaryota; kingdom Metazoa; phylum Chordata; class Mammalia; order Primates; family Cercopithecidae; genus Colobus; species Colobus angolensis. Next base: position 3,196,604 of record NW_012116166.1, read on the forward strand.
GCTTTAAAAAAAATTATCAGTGATATCTGTGCCAGTTTAGCTGTGCCACTGACAGTTCAGAAAAGAGCGATATTGACAGAGCAGGAACTAAGGACAAATTACCTGACTGAGGTCCTTCTCAGCGACGTCACTCTGCTTGCTGATGAACTGGACACTTGGAGTGGCCCTCGGGCAGCTGGCACTCACAGGTTGGAAAAGTGGGTCTTCTAAGGAGTGCCTCCAGGGTCCTCTGTGCTCTGCCACCTGCATGGCCACCATCTATAGTCAACAGGTACAAATCACAAAAATAACCTCCTTTCCTGGTCTACAAGGACACTAAGCCCCTGGCTTCAGGACCATTCACAGAGAGTTATATGCAGCCATAGCTAACACACGTGTTTGTAAAAACTTTGTATTTTCTATTTGCCTTTATTTTTTTCCCCAAAATTTGAGACAGCTTCAGTGCATTCCTGGGAATCAGTACCTGCTAAAAAGACTCTGAAGCAGAAGGTGGCGGTGAAACCCAGAGAGCCTCAACCAAGTGTCTTCTGCAGGCACCATATGTGGCTTTGATGTAGCCCCTGGGAGCCTCTTTACCTCTCTGGGTCTCAGCGCCACCTCTCTGAAAGGTGGGATGGCCATAATGACCCTGGAAACCCCGCCATGGCTATAAGGTAAGGTATCTCCTCTGACTCAATTTTTAGTTTTGATCTGACATAGTGAAGCAATGATTTAAAGCTCTAAAGCCAGCATGAGCAAATTTTTTTCTGATAAGGGTCAGACTGCAAATCTCTTAGGCTCCATGGCCGCAATGATCTGTCTTGCAACTGCTCAGCTTTGCTGTTGAGCACAAAGCCCAGCCATGGACAATAAGTACACAAATGAGAGTAGTAGAGTAGTTGTGTTCTGAGAAAATGATATTGACGAGACCAGGTGGTAGGCTGGATTTTGCCTGTGGGTCCTGGTGTGCAGACCCTTGCCCTAAAGTAAACTGTTACCAAAGACTTAACTAGTGACTGATGGAGATAAATAAAGCTGCAGACAATGGTGATGATGATGAAGATAAAAACAATACAAACCTCTTTCCTTCCTTTTATATAAAGTGCATGTGTGTGTTCTAAAAATGAAAATAATACCAATGGTGATCAGCAAAACAATGTCTCCTCCACCCCCAAAGATGTCCATTACTTATGCCCAGAATCTACCTTACCTTACATGGCAAAGGAGATTTTGCAATTGTGATTAAGGTCATGAACATTATCATGAAGAGATGATGATCCTGATGATCTTGGTGGACCCAGTGAAATCACAAGAGTCCTTAAAGGCAGATAACTTTTTGGCTGGATCAGAGAGAGATCTGAGCATGGACAAAGGTTCAAAAAGAACTCACTCCTCTGTTGTTGGCTTTGGACATTGAGAAAGGATACCAAGAGAGCAAAGGAATTCGGGCAGCCGTGAGGAGCAAGAAAAGGCAAGGCAACAAATTCTCCCCTAGAGCCTACAGAGAGGAATGCAACCCTGCTAAGACCTCAAGCTCAGCTCCAGGAGACTGAGATTAGTTTAAGATAATAAATATGCATCGCTTAAACCACTAAATTTGTGATAATTTTTATAGCATCGGTGGAAAACTAATACTCGAACTCCCTGAGAAAAATTTAGAAATTACAAAGTCTAATCTCACCCATAATGTCACTACCCAGAGATACCCACTATTAACATATATTAGAAATATTATTTTAGATTTATCTGCATATATGTGTATATATGTGTAAATAGAGAATATATACACATTATATATAATATATATTATGTACTACTATATCATATATACTACATATACACATATTACATATAATATATAATGCATATATATACTACACATGTATTTATATACTATGTAATATAAAATAGCCATATATTATATATAATGTGTATGTATATAATATACATTGTGTATACATTCATGTATATCAGGAGAGATATATAAATATAAACCATTATACTAGTTTACATTGGCTGCATTTCAACTTCATTTTATTTCATTTAACATTTTTAAATAATTTTCTTGTGCCAATAAGTTTTTTTCAAAAACATGTTACAGATGAGTTATAATTCCTTCACTTTCCCCCTTTTGTTTCTGATCTTTTCACTAGAATAAAAATGACCAAGGAGAAAATTCATGCACATATGAATAATAGTAACCTTACTATTCTCTTATTGCCATAAAAGTATGTTTCCCTGTTTTGTTTGCCTTTAATTTATTCGAGGTTCCTTTTGATGTATGGAAATTTTGCATTTTGTTTTATTCCAAGAGATGAATGCTTCTCCATTAATTTTTTCTTCTGTGGCCAGAAATGTGATTCTCAGTCTCAGGTTTGTGTTTTCTTCTAGTGCTCATAAGGGTTCTTGTTTTCAGTTCTATCCTTGGGCTAGGTGGTAGTTATTCAATTTCCCAAGTTGCTAAACTGTGTTTCTCTCCTCATTTATTGAATGATCCTTCATCTTTGACCACAAATATTTGATGCCATTACCATACTCCACAGCTTCTAAAATGAAAACTTTTTTCATGTTAGCATCTCTGAGATCTGGGTCACCTTTCAGTCTCCAGCACCTAAAGGTCTTTGCTGGCTTCGTGTGAAGGTCATTTCTTCCTGGGAAGTTTGGGATTTGCTTATGCTATCATCTGGGAACACTATGGACCTGAGACCACTTCAGGTTTCCAGCCTGACGTTGGTTTGGACTTCACATTGCAACACTGTGTAGGCATTGGCTCTGATTCCAGTTCTCAGGCAAGACATATTTTCTTCCCTCCACCCAGTGCAAAGGTTAAGATGCAAGCGCATTTCTTTGTGCTCTCTTTCTGCATGGTGCTTGTCTTTCTTACGGACCCTTAGACCAAGAGTACAGCCCTTGTCATAGTAGTTCCATTAAATTCCACCTCAGGAGGTCTTCCTCTGTTATTGGTGCATAGGATAATACTGGGTCATACAATCAATAATGTAACTTATATTCAACAAAATATAACATATTACATACAAAATAAAATATATCCTAAGTTCAGTTTCTGGATTGTCTAGTATGTTTGTTTTTCCTATTTCTTGTTAATTTCACTAGTATTACATTTTTTTCATATTTTTAACTTTAATGTTTCTTTTAATATCTGGTGGGACAATTTCTTCCTAATTACTCATTCTTTCTAAAATGTTCCAGGCTATTTTTTTCATTCCAGATTTATATTAGAATTAATGTTTCAAGTTCTCACACATCACTCATATCAGTAAATGAACAATTTTTTAAAAACTCTGCAGAAATTTTTATAGGATCTTCATTAAACCTATAAATAAATATGTGACAAATTGATGTTTATAATATTAAAGGTTAATGTATTTTTTAATCAAAATTATTTGATATCTTAAAGACCTTTTTATATCTTTTCTATCATTAAAATTTTATAATTATAATTTTTTAATATTTCTGGTTAATGACATTCTTTCCCAGTTATTACATATTCTAATGTTACTGAGAATGGAATTTTGTTTTTGTTAATTTTCTATTTTATTATTTTTGACATACAAGACATTAATGGTTTTTGTATTTTGATTTTGCAACTAACTGCCTTTCTAAACTTGCTTAATCATTTCCAAACTATATTTTCATAATTTTAAAATACCATCAACTTTTATATTGATCAACATTTTAAATACTTTAGGTAGGAAAATCAGAGAAACAGTGCTACGTTAAATACATGCACTGATTGTACAATGTATTCTGATGTTTTAAAAATTCAGCATCTTAGAATGAAGACATGTAGATTTTATAAGCAGAACAACCATCTTATATGTTAACACCATTCTGTCCTCATAGTTTTTCCTCTTTATTTCTCTTATTTCTACAGGCTATCGTTGATGATATTATTTTTGATTTTAATGAGAAGACCTCTAGTTTAGTGGTTTTTAATTACCAAACTTTTCTTTAGTATGGGGAAGGTCAGAAGCCTTTTGAAAATCTGATGAAAGATGTTCATTCCATCCTCCAGATAAAGCAAATGTGCACTCACAACCTGACTTCCTGAGCCTTCAAAATTCTCTCAACCCTCTCTGTATAGGCTTCCACCAATCGCCAAAGTCCATGAAACCTGGTTCGGGACTCCTCTACAGTGTTACCTCTTAGACGAATGCTAAATGTTAACATTGATTACATTTGCTTGGTTAGGACATCCTCTTTATTCATCCTCTCTATTTCTGTTTTTTTTTTCTACATAAAGTTAGTAATTAGTGTTGGATTCTATTAAATACCATTCAGGTATCGCAGTAGATTGTATCATTCCTCCCATTTCTTCAGCCTTCTCTGTACTCACAATTTGCAGTGAAACCTTACGGTTTCTTCTGTGAGAGGAAGAGTGGATTTTTCTGACCTGTTGTTATTGGGAACAGATACGTGACTTGCTTAAATGGCCCAAATTGCAGGTTGAAGCCAGGCTGAGATGAATCCAGCCTAGATCAGGTGACCTCCAGCTGACCCACAGTCAGTTGACTGAACATCTGTATTAGTAAGGGTTATCCAGAAAAGCAGAACTGATAGGATATAGATAGATAGATAGATAGATAGATAGATAGATAGATAGATAGATAGATAGATAGATCGATAGATAGATAGATAGATGGATAGATAGATAGATAGATAGATGATAGATAATAGATAAAGCAGAACTGATAGGATATAGATAGATAGATAGATAGATAGATAGATAGATAGATAGATAGATAGATAGATAGATCGATAGATAGATGGATAGATAGATAGGATAGATAAACAGATGATAGATAGATAGATAGATGGATAGATAGATAGATAGATAGACAGACAGATAGATGGAGAGATGACAGATAGATAGATGATAGATAGATAGATAGATAGATAGATGATAGATAATAGATAGACACACAGAGAGATAGAAACAGAAAGATGATAGATTAGATAGATAGATAATAGCTATATAATCTATACATAGATAGTAGATAGATAGATAGATAGATAGATAGATAGATAGATAGATAGATAGACAGACCAAAGAGAAGGGGGAATTGGCTCATGCAATTATGGAGGCCAAGAAGTTCTTTTACAGTTTATCTGCAAGTTGGAGAATCAGGGAAGCCGATAGCATGGTTCAGTACAAGTCCTAAGGCCTGAGAACCTGGGAGCTGATGGTGCGCATCCTAGAGCCTAAAAGCAGGAAAGCCTGGAGGTCTGATGCCCAAGAGCAGGAGAAGATAGGTGTCTAAGCTCCAGAAGAGAAAGAAAGCGAATTTGCTGTTCCTTTTTGCTGGATCTGGTCTTCAGCTGATTGATGGAGTCTACCCTAACTGAGTGAGGGTAGATCTTCCTTACTCAGGCCACTGATTCAAATGCCAATCTATTCCAGAAACACCTTCACAGACGTATCCAGAATTAATGGTCTACCAACTATTTGGGTATCCCTTAACCCAGTCAAATGGCCACCTAAAACTAGCCATCACAGCCACTGAGTCTGGGGACTGTTTTTTTTTAAACCAAATTTTGTAGCTAACCAATACAGGTATCTATGTATTTTTCAGTGTATTATCATTCCGTTGCTGCATAACAGATTGTCATCATCTCAGTGACTCAGAACAGCACATGTTTTCCATGGGTCAGGTGTCCAACCCAGCTTAGCTAGACCCTTTGCTCAGGGTCTCATAAGGCTGCAATCAAGGTAGGAGCTAGGCTGTGTTTTTATCTTAACATTCGATCTTAAAATTGGGAAATAATCCACTTCTAAGCTGAATCAGGTTGTTGGCAGAACTCATTCCCTTATGGTTATATTGCCAAAGTCTTGTTGTTGTTATTGTTGTTGTTGTTGTTTGTTTGTTTTGTAAGCTGTAGACCAAGAACCAGTCTTAGACCCTAGAAGTTGCCCTCAAGTCCTTGCCATATGGCCTCCCCTGTAAAGCCATATCCACAACAAGGCAGCCTACATTTTCAAAGCCAGAGAGAGAGATAGAGCATGCTCACCTCTGTTGAAGACTTTCTGCCAGTCAGGACCTCCTGATTAGGTCAAGATAATCTCTTGATTTATTCAAACTCAACTGATTAGGAGCTGTAATTACATCTGCAAAACCCTTTCATCTTTGCCACAAGATTCTATTGATTAGAAGAAAGTTACACTTTCCAACCATAGTCAAAAAACAGGGATTATATAATTTCATTGGGGGTCATCTTAGAATTCTGCCTACCACAATCTTGTATTTAATATGCTTAATTATATTAATATGTTAATGTAATGTTTGCATGTTAAATCACTTTGTATTCCTAGAACAAATTATGTTTGGTTATAATTTATAATTCCTTTAAAGTCCTGCTAGTTTTCTTTCATAGGTAATTTCATTTGTACTTTTGTTCTCCTATTCAAATAAGAGATTGATCTGGAGTTTCTTTACCATTCTGGTGGGTTTTATAGCAAAATGTGAAACTAACATTGTAAAACACACTTGGAAGTCTACTGTATCTATCAGTGTTCAGTCAGGGAAACAGAACCACCTCAAATATCATGAGAATAAGAATGACTTGTAGCTGCCTTCTTGTCTTTGGTTTCACAGGGGGTATGTTAGGGAGACGTTTTTGGTGTTGAAACTTTAGGTTGTCATCTAGTGGTGGTATTTAGGTGTATAGGTCAGCTAGTAGGCTGTTGCTCAGTCATGTGGCTCCCCTATATTTCCTCATAGTTGCAGCCATGCTCCCTCTCAATGCTCTAAAAGTATGGACTGCTCTCCCACTTCAGTGCTGGCTGTAGATAGTGGCATGGTACTCCTGGGCTGCCCACTTCAACTCTGGGGTGATCTCAGGGTTTATGGTTCTTCCCCACCTTGGAGGCAGCAAAAGAAGGGACCTTAATAGTGATTGCGACAAAGGGTCTTTGTGTGTTTCCTGAGGACTCCACCCCAGGGAGATACAGGTAAGCGGTTGCTCAGTGTAATCAGCCCAGATAATCATTAGAGAAATGCGAATCAAAACCACAATGAGATACCACTCACGCCAGTCAGAATGGCTATTACTAAAAAACCAAAAAAGTAACAGATTCTGGTGAGGATGAGGAGAAAAAGAAATGCTTATACACTGTCAGTGGAAGTGCAAATTAGTTCAACCGTTGTGGAAAAGCAGTGTGGTGATTCTTCAAAAGGCTAAAAACAGAACTACCATTTGACCTGGCAATCCCATTACTGGGTATATAACCAAAGAAATAGAAATCATTCTACTACCAAGACACACACATGTGAATGTTCTTTCAGCACTATTCACAATAGCAAAGATAAGGAATCAACCTAAATGCCCATCAATGATGGACTGCATAAAGAAAATATGGTGCATATACATCATGTAATACTATGCAGCCATAAAAAGAATGAGATCACGTCCTTTGCAGAAAAGTGGATGGAGCTGGAAGCCATTATCCTTAGCAAACTAACACAGGAACTGGAAACCAAATACTGCATGTTCTTACTTACAAGTGGGATCTAAATGATGAAAACACATGAACAGATAGAGGGCAACAACACCAACTGGGTCCTACTTGTGGGTAGAGAGTGGAAGGAGGGAGAGGATCAGGAAAAATAGCTACTGGGTACTAGGCTTAACAGTGAGGGGAGGAAATAATCCGTACAACAAACCTCCATGACACAAGTTTACCTATATAACAAACCTGCACATGTACCCCAGAACTTAAAATAAAAGTTAAAAAAAAATGAGAGTTTACATGGACAGGAAAAGATCTAGTAATGTAAAGGGTGAGGAGGAGTGGGGAAATTTGGAGGATCAGGGAAAGCTTTGTTGACCTCCTGAGTCCGACTGCCTGGCTGGATGAGCCTGAGCTTGTGGGGAAATCTGAAACGCACACACACCCAGTCACTGAAGTGGGACCCTGCAGGAGGAGCCCATTGCAGTGGACCTGCAGTGGAAACTGTTCCCTCTGGAGGAACCACTGCCTCTGCAGACCTACAGCTGAGCACCTGGGGGTGGTCTTGGGGGTGCTATAGGAAGATGAGTTGGTCATAGAGCAAGAGCAAGGTGAGGCCATGCTGGGGCCCAACAGTCAGCTCAGCATCTATCTGTTAGCGTGTCTGCCCACCCCAACCTCTGATAATGACCTCTGTCTCCTTCCCACCCTGGGAAGCTCGCATGAATTCCTCCATGGTCATTCTGGGAAATATCATTTGGGGCCTTAGACAAGAGCTGTAGTGCCAAGTTGACAAGGCACAAGTCAGGCCTGCTTGTTATGTTCTTATGTCTGAAATGATCCAGGCAGCATGGGAAGACATATTCCTTGAAAGACGGAGAGGGCTTGCCTATAAAGTTTTGGATGCTGGACAGGATCACAAGAGGCAAGCAGTGGGAAACATATAAGAGGCAGCTCACAGGGAAAGCAGGGAGAGGGAGGATTCCAGAGCTCTCCACCTGCGCCAGGGAGGGCTGATTGGAACTGAAATCCAGAGTGATCCCCACCGGGGTGGAATTACTCCTTGGGGTAAAGGACAAGTAGGTCCATATTCAGAGAGTGCACGGAATGGGAAAAGCTGCTTTCCTTCCCCATTTTTACAGTATTAGGCTTTCCTTGTCAACTATTAAGCTTTTCCTTTTTGCTCAGTTTGAGGTTTTGACTAAAGACAAAGAAAATTGTTTTTAATAGAAAAGTTGATTGGGAGACCACAACAGGAGGATAGCTTGAGACCAAGACTTCAAGACCAGCCAGGGAAACATAGCAAGACCCTTCTCTAAAAAAGAATAAAATAAAAGAGCCAGGTATGGTGGTATGTGCCTGTGATCCCAGCTACTCAGGAAACTGTGGCAGGAGGATCGCTTGAGGCCAGGAGGTCAAGGTTGCAGTGAGCTGTGATTGTGCTATTGAACTCCAGCCTAGGCAACAGAGTGAGACCATGTCTCTAAAAAAAAGGAAAGGAAAGGAAAGGAAAGGAAAGAGAAAAGAAAAGAAAACAGAAAAGATGACCTCATTGACTTTAATTGCCATTTTGCTTTTGTTTCAGTCAGTTTATTAATACGTCATTCTTTCACTGGGTTCTTTGTATCATGTTTTATGCCCTCTGAATTATGTTTTCTTCAAATGTTTTTGCTTTAATTATTTTAATTTACACAATAGACAGTAATTCTAGTAGTAGTTTTCTTTAAATTTAGAGAAACAAAGGTTTAAGTGGTATTAACTACTTCAAAAAATAGCTCTTGCTTCATAGTTATTTTAAATCCTCTGTCTGATAATACCAACATTGCCATTTCTGAGTCTATTTCTAACACTTGTTTTATCTCTTCAGACTGTGTTTTATCTTTTTTTTTAGTGCGACTTGTGATGTTTTGTTGAAAGTCAGACTTGTATGGGGTAATAGGAACTGTGGTGAATCAGCCTTTAATGTGGGGATTTATGTTAATCTGAGTAGGAGTTGGGCTGTGTTTAATGTTTGTTGCAGCTGTAGGTACCAGAAACTTCCAGTTCCTCTAGTGTGCTTGTTTTGATCTCACCTTTTGACTTTGGGCTTCCCTATGGACTCCACCTCAGAGAGTCTGCAACATTCAACATTTTCCATTGTTATCCAATGTTACCATACTGTGTGGTGGTAACATGTTGGGGTGGGGAACCATTCTATAAACTAATTAAATCTCAGTATTTTGGTGGCCTTCCTTCTCGGGGTTGTGACCTTTGCAAGTGTTGCTCCACTTCTAGAATGAAAAAACAAGGGTACAGTTTACCCCTCCACCCCCTACTCCCTTTCCTGGCTTTAGTATTCCCAAAACATTTCCTTGAAGCCCAGATCCCAGATCCTGGCTGACAACGTTCCAACCTCTACACTTTTTTAGGTACTATAGGAAGACGGGAGGGGCCTTAAGTGGCAGACACTTTCTCCGCCTGGGATCAAGTTTCAGAATGGTGCTCTGGGTATATCCTTTTCCCTGGAGAGAAACTCTTTGAACTGGAGAAGGCTCTGGGTGTATGTCATAATGATTCATCTTGGTCAGAGTGATGAGGAAATCTCTCTCTAGCCTGGCCATGAGAACTTGTCGGGGTTTCTGGAAACTCACAGAGCTGTGGGCTTCTTCCTAAAACTTCAGCCCCTGGAGTTGCTCATTCTCACACCAGTCCACTTTCAAACTCCAGCAAATCACCAAAGCAGTCTTCTAAATGATCCTGCCAGTTTATGCCTCCTGTGGCTTCAGCTCCAGGCAAGCAGATTTTTGTTACCATATCTGTCCAGATGCCCCCATCTTTCCAGGTCTCAGTGTGGCTTTGCCCTGCCACCTCATCAATGGGTCAAAGAAAAGTCCTTTCTTTTCAGTTTGTCCAACTTTCTGTTCTTTTTGGGACAAAAACGTTGACTTCCAAGTTCTTTTCTTGTTGGAGCTGAAACTGGAAGTCCTCATTACCCTTTAAGGTAGACACAAAAAGGAGTCTTATATAGATTATTTTGTCTAATAAAATGCAGACTCCAACTCACCATTGAACATGTAATAATCAGTATCTCTGGGTTCCCTGTGTCAATGTCAAGTACATCTTCGTAGGTGTGTTATTTTTTAGAATGGAAAGAGATGCCAATCAGGGCCTGGGGGGAAGCACTGAAAGCTTTGGAATAGGCCATGGTTATTACGTATGAATTCTGGGCACCTTCTCCTTTGTCTACTCTTATGCATCATCAAGCGAAACTTCACGACTTCCTTAAAAAAAAAGAGAAAGCAGTTATTAGTGGGGTCTAATGACTTTCCTGAAGTCACAGAACAAAGACACTAATCTAGTTCACACATCTCATGCTCCTGGGAAAGACCCAGCAAGATAAAGAGACTCATGCAAAGGGAAATGTCAGAATTTTAAAATAAGCAATAAATCATTAAAACAATAGTTATTTTTCAGAAACAATTATGAGAAACATAAACACAGAAATAAACCAAAATAAGAATTGAGATGCAAAATTGCACAACGGCCTGTTGAGTTAGAAAGTGACGGGCAGGGGGAGCCCATGATTTCAGACCAGCCTATGTGTAGCATGCCTTGGCATTCAGGACAGGCTTCCCCAAGACAAGCTAGGCGTTTGCCTAACATGGCAAGACTGGAGAGAGTATAAGGAGGAAGGGAGTAACTTTGATTAAACATCTGCTGTCCCACATTTCTCTCACTCATCTGTTTGCTCATTTGAATGAATTATTAAGGTCATGCTACACACCATGTACTGTTCTTGGTGCTGCTGATAGACAAATCAGTGTGACCTGGTGCATTCTCTTGCGAAGCTCGTCATTCAGTATGGAAGACAGACAGGTGTCCGGGTAACTATGTTCCAGGGTGATACATGCTAAAGGAGAAGTCTGCAGATGTTTTCTTGGAATGCCCTTGGAGGAGTCTGAACCTGCCAGAGTTGGGGCACGGGATGCCAGGCAGAGGATTCCAGGCATAGCATCCTATACCAGGCACATGAGATGCCAGGGACAGGAGTGAGCATGAAGACCGAGAGTGAAGAGTAAACCAGGCAAAGGAAGGGTGTGTGTGAAGGTCCAAGGCCCAGGGTGCAGGGGAGCATGACTTACTCAAGAATTGTCAGGTTCAGCATGGATACCACTTAGGCAGCTGCTGGCAGGTCAGGATAATGCCTTCATCCCTGGACAATGGGAGCCAGGAAAGGTTTCAGCAGAACAGCCTCAAGGTCAGGTTTATGCTTCAGGGAGACCATAGTGACAATTATATATGAAATGGATTGGGGTATATAAGAGATCAGTTGACAACCCCAGGTAGAAGTGAAAGAGACTCAAAATAAGGAGTGGTGGTGGAGAAGGAGAAAAATTAAAGGGTTGAATGCATATTAAGAAGGTAAAATGGCAGCCCTTAATGGCCACTTTGATTGGGGACATGAAGGGAAGTAGCTCAACTGCATGACCCAGGTCTAGATGGTGAGGAATGGAGCGATGGGTGGTTCTATGTATCAAGAGCAAGGAAGTTTTGAGGGGATACAGAAGATGATGACTACAGTTTTGGGTGTGTTAGTGAGGCTTCCAGTTGGACGTATCCACATTTGGAATTGAGGAGAGACCTAAACTTGGAAGTTGTCAGAACCTAGATGAAGAGATTTGAAGCAGGCCCTGTCACTGCCCCACCAATATTCCCTGGCCCACCCAGAAGTTGCTTACTTGTGGTTGCCATTCAGACCTGTGGTTTTCCGTGCCTCTCTGCCTGAGACATTCTCTGGTTTTGTCACTGACTGGCACCTGCACAGAAGAGACTGAACGTTATGGGAGGTGACCCCTCAGGAACAACCCTCAGTTTTTGAGGGAGGGACACTGTTAGATAAATACCCATTTCCTGGCCCCTTGGGGAGCCCATCTGTGTGCATTCCATGCCATTGTTCGTCAAAGTTGAGCCCAACCTTTTCCCCTGGAGAGATTGCTAAAACTCAGATTCCTAGGCCTTCTCCAGAGACTCTGAGTTATTAGGCCTGGTTGGGAGGGGAATAAGATTTGTGTTTCTATGCACGTCAAAACCACAATGAGATATCATCTCACCCTAGTGAGAATGGCTATTATTAAAAAGACAAAAAATAACAGATGCCGGTGAGAATGTAGAGAAAAGAGAGCTCTTATACACTGTTGGTGGGAATGTAAGTTAGTACAGCCACTATGGAAAACAGTATGGAGATTTCTCAAAAAACTGAAAATAGAACTACCATTCGATTCAGCAATCCTACTACTGGGTATTTATCCAAAGGCAAAGAAATCTGTGTATCGGAGAGATACCTGCACTCACATGTTTAGCCTAGCACTACTCACAATAGCAAAGACATCAAATCAACCTCAGTGTCCATCAATGGACCAATGGATAAAGAAAATGTGGTATACATACACAATAGAATACCTTTCAGGCAAAAAAATAAAAACAAAAGAATGAAATCTTGTTATTTGCAGCAACATGGATGGAACTGGAGGTCATTACATTAAGTGAAATAAGCCAGGTACAGAAAGATAAATACCACATGCTCTCACTCATATGTAAGAGGTAAAGAAATTTATCTCATGCAGAATAAACTGATGGATACCAGAGGCTGGAAGGGTGTGAGGGTGGGAGGAGGAAATGAAGAGATGTTGGTGAATGGATGCTAACATATAGCTGGATAGAAGAAAAAAGTGCTAATTATCGACACTAGGCTAGGATGACAGTCCTTAGCAAAAATATATTGTTTATTTCAACATTGCCAGAGGAGAGGACTTGAAATGTTCCCAACACATAGATACCGAAGGTGATGGATACCCCAAATACCATGTTGATCTTTACACATTACATGCATGTAACAAATACTCACATGTATCCCATAAACATGTAAAATATTATGTATCAAGAAAAAGTTTTTTTTTTTTTTTAATTTGTATTTCTAACAACCTCTGTTTTGCAGTATCTCTCAGCACAAACCCAAGGGGTCATTCTCAGTTTGCAGGAGAAGTAACTCCTGTTTAACACTCACTTTATTGATTTTCTGTCTTCCCTGTCTCCCCTTCCTCTTATCCAGCTTCTTGGGATCACACTCCAAATGAACTACAGGCACCCAAATCCTTGTCTGAGGTCTGTTTTTGGCCAATCCTAAACATGATAGCCACTGAGGCCCCTGTCTTATGTATAATAAGGGGATACATAGGGAAACTATCTCAGAATTGTCATCCAAATTGGGACACACGGGCATGCATGAGGGGCACTCAGGGTAACACGGCAGCTTGGGGATTGTGCCTGATTTCTGTTCCCCACTTAGAAATATTTCCATCACAGCACTATTCACAGTAGCAAAGATATGGAATCAACCTAAGTGTTCATCAGTGGATGAATGGATAAAGAAAAGGTGGTGGATATACACAATGGAGTAGTATGAGGCCATAAAAAAGAATGAAATCTTGTCGTTTGTGGTAACATGATGGCATTGGAGATAGGATATTCACAGAGAGAAGGATGTAAATTTCAACAAACTTGGAAGCCTGGCTTACTGATTGATATGGTTTAGCAGTGTCCCCACTCAAATCTCATCTTGAATTGTACCCCATAATTCCCATGTGTTGTGGGAGATGCCTGGTGGGAAGTAATTGAATCATGGGGGTGGTTTTTTCCCATGCCATTCTCATGATAGTGAATAAGTCTCATGAGATCTGATGGTTTTATAAAGGGGAGTTCCCCTGCCCATACTCTCTTGCCTGCCACCATGTAAGATGTGCCTTTGCTCCTCCTTCACCTTCCACCATGATTGTGAGACCTCCCTAGCCATGTAGAATGGTGAGTCCATTAAACCTCTTTTATAAATTACCCAGTCTTGGGTATGTCTTTATTAGCAGCATTAGAATGAACTAATACACTGATCTATGATGTTAGGGTCTGTGAGAGGAAGTCTCAACAACCATATGGAGATGGGGCCCAGTTCTGTCTCCATTCACTGTACTTCCTGGACAGTAAGGAAACATTAGTTACTGTGGTTGTTGTGTAACTTTTGAGACATTAATAAAGCTTAGTTACGTTATTGTTGTTGCTGTTGCTGCAACCATAATATTATATTATTACAGAAGCTTCAGGGAGTTATTGTTAGTTATTATCATTGTCATTGTTGACATCGTTCTATTGGGCCTTCAAAGAGTCTGCTCCTTGAAGAGTGATGCAAAATTCTATGCCTTTTTTTGAAGAAAAGGTCCACAACTTTTATCAAATTTTTCAAGAAACCTCCTAAGAGATAACCTTTGATTTAGAGGGTAGTTTAAGTCCATGAAAATCAGTAAGATTGAATAGAGAAAAACAGCCAGGCACATAGCTCATGCCTGGATCCCAGTCCTTTGGGAGGCTGAAGTGGAAGGATTGCTTGAGCCCAGGGGTTCAAGACCAACCTGGGCAACTCAGGGAGACTCATCTTAAAAAGACTTATCTCTACAAATAATAAGTATTAAAAAATTGTTAGGCTGGGCACAGTGGCTGACGCCTGTAATCCCAGCACTTTGGGAGGCTGAGGCAGGCGGATCACGAGGTCAGGAGATCGAGACCATCCTGGCTAACATGGTGAAACCCCA